>NC_136495.1:122536173-122553673 GCF_053919585.1 Euprymna scolopes
TGCCGATCTTCCAAAATGGCAGCCTCAACTTGACGGACAGATGCCTCATCAATGACAGAAGGGGGACGACCAGGTCTGGGAGCTGTTTCCACAGACTTCCTGCCATGTTTGAATTCATGATGCCAGCATTTTACAAGGTCATATGATGGGGCATTATTACCATAAGTTTCTTTCATTTCATCAAAAGTCTCCTGTAGTGTGCGTCCTTTCAAATACAAAAACTGGATCACTGCTCGACATTCAACAGGCTCCATTTCACACCTGACTCAGTTGAAACACCTGTAAACAGAAACCATAATTAGTTCAGAGCTGTAATTTGCCACATAACCCGTAGAGGTAGAAATCATTACACATGCAAAATTTCAGCTAGATCAGACAACTGGAAGTGAGTCAGGGGCATTACTTATTGCACGCCCATCGTAAGTACTCCTCACTTGCCAAACTTTCATCTAGCTAAAACAACTATCATCAATTTCCCCCTCTCTCTATTTGTGCTGAAATCTAAGCGTGAATTCTATAAATAAGCTTCTTTCCTTGAACTGCCTGCTTCTAGAACTCTATTCCACTGGCCTGCTTTCCAGTTGAGTACAATATGGTCGCCTTCAAGTCCAATGTAAACAAGTGTTTCCTTAACCATCCATTTAAATAATCAAACTATACCAAATTTCTTCTATTAACGTTGACTATGCTTTTGTTCCAATGACTATTGTCGCAGTGTGTTGAATCACTAGGTGTGTCAGAAACTGCATGAAAAATATTGAATAATTCGAGCCCCTGTATTTCCAAGCTTATAACTACTCGAAAAATGTAATTCAAACCCTAATTTTTTCAATTAAAGGAGCAAGGACCAAGGTTTCATTTAAAAAACAAACAAAAAAAAACGTTTTTTTTTTTTTTTTTTTTTTTAAAGGTTTTAAACTTCGGACTTTATAGGTAAATTTCTAAAAAACACTTTTTTTTGTTTTAAATTTGCATATATTATTTATTGATCTTTTATCTTTAATTTGTGATATATAAAACTTTGGTGAGTAAATTAATTATTTACTTTTTAATAGACATTTCAAAATGGGGGGGGGCGTGAATCTTAAAAAAAACCTTTGTCTAAAATATTATATTCGGTTTATTGGAAAGAGCATAAAATTTCACATTGACCCTGAAAATATCGTAAAAATAGAATCAATAGAAAAATTTTGATAGATTTTTACAATTTAAAAATTGAAAAATACTGAACTCGTAAAATTCAATTACTTTCATTACTGTTAAGAAAAAAAAATTTCCATTACTTTTTATACAACTTTAATAGTTCATTTTGGAAGTATAACCCATAAAGAAAATAAACAACCCACTTTTAAAAGAGAAATTACGAGTTTTTATATTTTATTCGCAGTTTTGTGTTAGGAATGTCAAAAATTCTCCAAAAATTCTGATACACCTATTGAATCACTACCTTTATTTTAATAAGCAATGGTTAAGCTCAATAGCTAAAACAGTTATGTAACTGACAGGTTATGAGCATGCGTGCTAATGACTTCCTTTTGTTTTAATCACAATCGAGAGAACATAAAACTCAACTTTTCACAACTATAAAAACAGCAGGCGTTTAATTTCGAACTGAAATGAATCTAAGCACACCTGAAACTCTTTTGATTCTGACGAGTTTGGTTGGGAATTACTTTTAGTCTTTTCTTTGTTTATTATTCCTGTAACTTCAACACTCTTTCATAAAATGAACACTTCTTCAGAAAAAATGTCCTCAATCCAGCTAGGGAGCAAGAAGCCTCTCTAATTGTGATTGTGACGCACCCAGTCAAGTTGTTCAAGCCCAGCAGTTGAAGGATTTCAACAACAGTAGCAGGAGTAGTTCAAGCAGCCTCTTTAAGAGATAACTACAACTTACTTATTGCATATCAAATAGCCCTTTTCAGGGATAACTACCATAAACTACCAGTATGCAAATTACTAGTGCCTGCCTTCTGACACTACCCTCTACAATCAGCCTTTAGCATCTTCTGCATCCTCCAGCCTCCTGCAGTTTCCAGTGGCTGCCAGGTTCCAGAGCCTACTAACATGCAGCTCTCCCTTCCAGTCCACTGATGTCTGGCTACCAGTTTCCGGAACCAACTGACATCCAGTTACCTGTTCCAGTGACTGACCCCATCTTACTTGAACTGATCCTGAATATACGATCTCCATTACCTACAAATTTACCATTTCGTTTCTCGAAAAACACAATATCAATCATCTTTAACCGAATATCAGTGACTGTCATTCTATTGCCGTTATCTTTTACCTTTGTGTCTACCTTGTTAGTTGTAGAGTTGATTGTCACCTTCAAACCTTTTGACTCACTGCAGCACTACCTTGCACTCATTAACCCTTATCCTCGAGTGGCCTGTGGCCTTGATAAGTGAAAACTCCCTTGTAAAAAAAAACATCTTTTTTATTCGTTTTTTTTTTTAAAAAACATGAGTTATTTCCCTTATAAGTTTGGATGTTTTGGTCATCATTTCAATATTATCATTTTTCTAGGCTGGACTGCAAAGTCTTTTCAAATAATTTGAAGCCAGGTACCTAATTATCGTTTCAATAACATGGCATAACTGTAACAAATGAAAATTCTTTCGTCAGAATCAAAGTTTGATTTGCCAGCTCAAATGCTAATTAGGTCCAATTTTGAAAATCTGAAAAGATAATTTTATATGTAACGTTTCATGTATAGTAGAACCCCGGGATACAGCATTAAAAATTACATATACAAAACAGTATATAATACACATGTATATAATTAAATAACCTTTAAATAACACCATACGATGGGGCAAATACTGTAACCATGTGCCGAAAAAACATATTCCATATCGTAACCTGAAAAAAACGTATCCCGAGGTTCTACTGTACATTATCGATAGCATTGTACAACAATAACAAATAGGCAATAGCTAGTCCAAATCAAAGTTTGATTTGTCAACTGAAATGCTATTTAGGTCCAACTTTTAAAATCTGATATGTAAGATTTCATGTAGCCAATATTATTGTACAGCAATGATAAATGAACATGAGCTAGTCAGAATCAAAGATTGGTGTGTCCGTTTAAATGTTGCTCGGGTCTAGCTTTTAAAATTTTAACAGATAACTTTATATGATACATATAATTATGTATAAGTATTAATTCACTTTTAAGAAGCACGGGGACAATGGAATTTAAAATGTGAGGTTAGAAAGAATGATCACGTGCGAATTTGTATTTTATTAAATAAATAGATATTTATTTATTTAAAGTTTCAAATTTTCGACTTACAAAAAAGCCTTCATCAGGATTTCTTTAGAAACAATACAATATATTTTTTTTCTTTTTTCTTTTCTCACATGCCATGATGTTTAGTAGAGTGGTTGTATATTGTAAGTCCAATAATAAGTGCTATACGTGCGCGAATGTGTAGTATAAGTATTAATCCACTTTTAAGAAGCATGAGGACAATGGAATTTAAAATTCTCGTGTGATCGTTCTTTCTAATTTTAAATTCCATTGTCTTCATGCTTCTTAAAAGTGGATTAATACTTATACTACACATTCGCGCACGTATAGCACTTATTACTAGACTTACAATATACAACCACTCTACTAAACGACATAATGGCACGTAAGAAAAGAAAAAAGAAAAAAATGTATATTGTATTGTTTATTTTTCAATTTTGATGAAGGCTTTTTTATAAGCCAGAAATTTGAAACTTTAAATAAATAAATATCTGTTTATTTAAAAAAAAAAAAAAAGTACAAATTCGCACGTGATCGTTCTTTTTAACCTCATATTTTAGATATAATTATGTATTCCATGAAAGTCATTCAGTAAAAATGTGAATCTGAATTTTGCTTTGAAATTGATTTATGGCAAAATTAAAATGCAATCTCGCGGTAGAATTATCATCAAAGACATCCAAAGCATAATAATTAAGGAGAGTATAAATTAGACCTTCGGTTTACCTTTTATCAGCTTTACACTCGCTTCCCTTATTTTGTGCTTTAGTCCTCACATCTCATGAATGATGTTTTTTTTTTTGTTTTGTTTTTTTTGTTTTTTTTTTTTATAAAAGAGTCGCCACTTTATCAAGGCCTGAAGACCATATATTTATGTCTATGTGAAAAATAGGCGAACCTTTTTTCTGTTTATTTAAAAAGAAAATGCAACTATCTTATATATGGGACGTGGAATTGCATTTATCTGCAAAAGATCTAGCTAATTTGCATATTCTTTTAAACATTCAGTTTAATTAATTCTCTATTAGTTTGTCTTCTTTTCGGTTCTCTTATGGGATGATTATCTTTAGTTAACTATTACGTGTAATTATATTCATGCAGATATTCTGCTTGATTTATACTTGCGTAATATTTGTGTAAGAAGGTTATAATAAATACAAACCTCTTTCTATATATATATTTACATTTGCATGTATATATTTGTTTCAAAAATTTTGCCTACCAAACTCCTCTGTCAGTTTTGGGTCTACAGACATGAAACTTAATATATAGGGCATTTGAACTCATTCAAAACTTTATATTTGGGTTTTAGCCGGGGAAAATTGGTACACAAATATGAAATTGAAAAAAGAAATTAAATTTGCCAGTTAAAGGTCGAACACCGGCATTACGAATATGCATGCATAACATAGTAGCTATTGGTTCATGATTTAATTTTTAGCCTTGCAGCAAACATGTCTTTATAGCTCAGGCATTAACGTCAAAGGAAAAAGTAAATCGTAAGTTAAATGTTTTGGTTTTGATTCTCGATTTTGGTGGCGCACAAGTCATTTTTTTAAAACTTCTAAATCATTACTACATAATGGGTCCAATATAATATAATAATAAATACGAAATCTGCATTAATTAAAATATCATATTTAAGCGTATTTTACGACTGGGGAATACCGGGTGGCCTGCTAGTATATATATTTATATATATAGTAGTGTTGGGACGATTATCAGAATCGGGAATCGGAAAAATCGGAAATTTTGGGGGTATCAGAATTGGTATCGGAATCGGGAAAAATTTGTACCGATTTTCCGATGCCAAAACAATTCCTTTAAGTATCTGTTTTTTATTTGATTGCTTGAAATCTTCTACAGCTAGTAGTAATAATAAAACAATCAATATCTGTTGATCAAACTAAAATCCATAGATAACCACAAGAGTGTGTTTTCAGGTTTGAGCAAAACATCTGCACACTGAACATTTTTTTTACGGTAATCAGATAAAAATAACAACTTTATAATAAATATTTAGAGATATATAAAGAATCAGAATCCGTAATTGTATTGGAATCAAGAATTTAGTAAGGAATCGGTAATTGTATCGGAATCAGGAAAAATATTGGAATCGCCCCATCACTAATATATATATATATATATATATATATATGAGAAAACAGTTAATGAAATATGTTAAAAAAACACTTTGAAATGAGTTAAAAAAATTTTTAGTCTGAAAAGGAAACACTAGATAAATGGATAGTCCTTAATCCACGGAGTTTCGAAGAAATACTCTCCTTCTCATCAGAGGGTAGGAATTAGCAAAATTCAGGATCGGATTTTGCATGCAGAAGTATTTGATGAAACAATTCAAAGTGTTTTTTTAACATATTTCATTAACTGTTTGCTCATATTATAAGCTCTATTTCCTATTTGGTATTATCGAGCTTTTATATCTGGCTGAGATAAGTTTATAAATATTAATTCTTTAATATTTATAATTTACTTTAATTTTACCATCTTGGATCATTTTGGTAAATTCAATTGTAATTTTCATTTTATATATATATATATATATATATATATAAATTTAAAGGGGGTTAGAACAGTAGTCTAAAGAGCAGAGTGTATTTTAATGTGATAGTAAAATTACTAATTTAATTAAAATACAAGAAAAAAATTACTCATTTAAATGCAGATATATAATTACCTCGATCCTAGAGCTACTTTAATATTTAGTAATGTGATTATCTCCCCTTATTTTTTTTTTAATCTTTACTAACATATTCTAACCGCTAAAAATGTTCCATTGGCGTTCGCGTTGAAAATTCAACATTTCGTGCATTTATAAGCTACAATCAACATCCAAATGAATGTTTTGACGATAATTACGGTTTTCAAAAGGCGAACAATTAAAAGGTAAATATATATATATATATATATATATATATATATATATATATATATATATATATATATATATATATATATATATATAATTGTTATCTTTTCTTAAAAACATACTATGATAACCTTATATTTACACCAAATTCAGATTTATAATTTTATTCTATTTTTTATTCTCAACCCATATTACTTTGCTTATCAACATTAATAAGTAACTATTTTCCTTTATATTTTAATATTTTCCAGATACATCTGCCTTACTTAAAAAAAATGCTAGGTTTATTTATGGTGTCTTTTATATATTAAAAAAATCCACCCAATACTTTTGCTGATGAGGAGACTTTGTTTAAAAAAAAACTATATGTCAAAATTATTGTCCATGATTAATGTCTATTGCAATAAAAACATTGTTTCCGAAACGATCGTACAAATTATTGACTTTGGGATGTTCCTTCTTATGAAACAGATTTTTAATTCTAATTTGAATCTTAAATTATCAATCGCATTACTAAATATATATATATATATATATATATATATATATATATAATTCAAAATTTTCATCAATATTCTCACTCATCTTGACCTGAAAACAACCTTGTCAACTAAAAAGGAGTCAACTTTCATCGTCCTTACACAGCACTATTGATCAAAAGGTTTACTAGGAGAATTTTGTTAGAAAATCTTGCCCCATCCTGCATATTCTCCTGAACTAGCTCCCTCGGATTCTCACTGATTTTGAAGATTACAAAATCATTTAAATAGTCTTAGGTTAACATCAAAACCTTAAGACCATTTTACAAGCGAGACATTTATAAGTTCGTGGACAGATTTAATGAAGTTATAGAGAATAAATGTCGTTATTGTTATGAATAAAGATTTTCAAAAACAGAGTTTTTCATTTTCAAGATAAAATTTTAAATCTGCAAAAAATTTTATATATATATATATATATATATATATATATATATATATATATATATATATATATATATATATATATATAATGAAAACAAAGGGATGTAAAAGTTTACCTGATATACGCAATGGTAAACTTCAAACTAATATAAATGACAGTATTTATACATAGAAAATTTAATCCCAACTGAATTTTAAAAAAGCTCAATACGCAATAGAGTGTAGAGCTTATTATAAGAGAAATAAAATTAAAACTGTAAGTTGAACTTTACAATCAAAATTTATTGTTCGACTGAATACTCTAAAAAACAATTTACAAACACCTTATTCTGCGGAGTTTCAAAGAATGCTATTCTTCTCATCAGAGGACATAAAGAAATCAGCAAATTATATTTGTAGCAATGCTAGAATTAGCTAGTTAAGGCATTAAGTGAAACCGCAATTTATTGTAGTTATAAATTGCCAAAATAAAAAAATGTTGGATATGTAAAAAACTAAAATAAAAATAAACCACGCATAATATCTCAGCTTGAATGAAACTCCTCTCAAGTTGATCCAAAATGCAAAATAGTTCTTTAGATAGAATGTATTCCAACATAAGTCCAGCGTGACGATGCATATAATCAGATTGGAAAGTTTGCAAAACAGCTGAAATAATAAAAATTTATTTTTTCCAGGCACTGCAGTAGTCCAAATATATATATATATATATATATATATATATATATATATATATATATATATATATATATATATATATATTACAATAGAAAAATGCGAGCATGAAAAGTAATATGGTTAAGCTTAAACATGGAAAAGTAAAGGACTAGTTGTTCAAACTAGAAAAGAAAAGGACAAGGTATTCTTGAAAAAAATATAATAAATTTATAACTTAAAATATTGCAAAGTTAAGAATTGATTATATAATGTTATAAATTGAATAAAAAAAATTAATGCCGCAATATTTTAAGTTATAAATTTATTATATGTTTACTAGAATATCTTACTCTTTTCTTTTCCAATTTTAACAACTAGTCCTTTACTTTTTCATGTTTAATCTTAACCATATTACTTTTCATGCTCGCATTTTTCTATTGTAATCCATGATTCTCCAGGCTTCCAATAAATTCACTTGTTCTTTTGTTAATCTCAGTCTTATTTTTTGCCCCCATAAACATAACATACATGTATGTAATAACAATGTCCGGCACTCGTCTGCTTTCAATAAAATCCACCAATTGTCTCTCTTTCATGCTTTCATTCTCTCTGTTTCACTTGTTTCTTCTCTTTTCGCGACAGCAGTGAATTAGTAGCAACAGTAGTCGCTGAAGCGACGTGGTTGCTATGGAAACCAGTTGTAAAAACCGTCGCTCACTTCCTTACATATTTTTACGATTTTGAACACCAGAATATTCATCATAACTTTTGTTTTACTGAACGAAAATTGAAATTTTTCTTTCAAAATATAGCTGAGAAGGTGATCTATAAACAGTATATAATTGTTGGAAATTTGGTCGAAAAAATGAGTGAGCGATGAAGCTTTAAAGCAGTTCTAAATTACTAAAACTGCAACTTAACCATATATTCAAACATGGTAGTGTTTGAATGATATTTATTTTCGCATTGGGAGGGATTGGAATGGTGAAATTTTATGTAGTAATTATTATCTTTTATCTGATTTTGAATGTGGATTAATTTCTCCTATTGAGTTGGTGATATAATTTTACATTAATGGTTTGGATAAAGACATGCAATAAACAATTCAAATTTTGAAACCGGTTATATAACTTGTATAATGATTTAGGAATAGAATTTCAAATGTAAGGGTGATAACTCCAGGAAAAAGGAAATGATCCAATTTGTTTTTGTCGTTTTAACTGGATGAATAAATTTAGCATAGGTAACTCATGAATATTAAAGTAATAATGTTCTTTTTTTTTTTTATCTGTCTAGTGTTAGTGAATTAAATAAATATTTTAATAATATTAACAGAATGAGAATGCTAAAGGACTACATCAATTTAATGCAAACATTTATTTATGAGAGGAATAAATGGGTAATGTTGATAGTTGGGTATGTTATGTGAGTAATTTTAGTTTTGTAAATTAAGAGATTTTGATGGGATAATAATTCTGATTGAATTTAAGGTGTTTTTTCTAATTATTATTATTATTGGCTCACATGGAGCTTTCACACAGGTCATCAAAGATCTCTGGTTGAAAACCTGTGGTGTTCCCTGGATGCTGAGTGACAACAGTTCTCCCCAGACGTCCAGCACTCTCCACCTTCTTCGATAGCATTTGTAAATTAATCTGCGTTATTGCAACAGCCTTTCACCATTGATTTCTGGCTGGCAGCGGCCATTGGTCTACACTGGAATTTGAGTGGCACTAAGCTTCTTCAAGGTCCCAGTTCTCTTCGCATTTGTCCAACGGAAGTCAGGTCAATGCTCTCTCCTCGGTCTTTCTATCCTCCTTGACCATTCTCGATTATTTTCGGATTTTGCATGTAAAAGTATTTAATGGAACCACAATTAAGTCACAGATCTTACTTGGTTAAAAAAACATATATATATATATATATATATATATATATATATAAGGAACTTTGTCTGTATGTGTGAATGTGTGTGAGAGAGAAAGAGAAAGACTCCTAAGCGACTGGGCCAATTTCTTTTGAAATTTCACACGAATGCACTTTATGTGCCTGACCGTGTTTTTAGATAGGTTTTGTATCAGAATGTCTTCGCTAAGCATCGATAATCGAAAAAAAATCCCATGAAAGAAGGAACAGGCGATTTTTCCTAAACTTAACGCCTTATACAGCCTAACATCACACGTGTACTTGAGAAGTTTTATTACCGCACAAGCAGAAAGGCCCAGCATAAAAAATCAACAATAGGCTCTTTAATATGACAGGAGCACGTTCAAAATGATTGCTCCTGTTTAGAGCACAATTGAAACATGGTGCTTAACTCTCATTTAAAGTTAACTTTCATTTCAATTCAAGCCATTATCACTGCACAAGTAGAAAAGCTTGGTATATAAAATCAACAGTAAACTCTTTGATATGACAGGGGTGCGTTCGAGATGAATGTTTCTATTTAGAGTACAATTGATACATGCTGCTTGGGATTTGCATTTTAAACTTTAATTCAAGCCATTGTATGAAATTAATTTTATAAAATCAGCAGTAGGTTCTCTACAGTGCAATGTAAACTACAATGTATTGTTAACAAAGTAACTGCGAGGAGGATTGACAAATAAGTGATTTTGCCGATTTCGATGACAATAAAATATGGGAGGATGAAATATTCGTTGATCATTATTTATTCCCGGGTAACGTTTGATCTCCCTGCTAATGTGTGTATATATATATATATATATAAGAACTCGCAAATCACAAGATCTACAAAGAAAAAGCTGTTTTCGTGATAGAATATACTGAAAGAAATGACTGTATATTTATTAAATTATTTATTTATTCGTGTTTTACTGGTTGAGGGAAGAGGTGTTTCTCTCAAGATGGCGTTAAGAGTGTGGCAGTTGAATATAATATCAGTGCTACTTCACACAAAGAACATTCCAGTCAGTAGTAGGAAAAAAAATATGCAGAAAACATTGTCTCACCTCAAGTGTTCACGTCTATAGTATCTTAAAACCATCTGGTTCCCATTGCTTGAAAAAAAATACTCTGTGAACAGCTCTTATGACTTTGTAAGGTTTCTATTACAGCTTTTAGCTTTTCCCTTATGACCAAACTTCCCTTTCTCTTTTCTTTCCATCTCTCTCTCTCTCTCTCTCTCTCTCTCTCTCTCTCTCTTTCTATATATATATATATATATATATATATATATATATATATATATATATATATATATACACACACACACACGGAGTACAGCGATAAAATTGTCGGGAGAGAAAAGACAACATGATTCCATTTCCGTTTGATGAAACCAGTTTTCTTTTTTTGTTGCAGACCATTTACTAATTGGTCAGTTATGTACAAATCCCAAGAGTGGTTTGAGCCGTCTATCATGCCTGAAAATGACAACATTGAACAAGCGAGATCGGAGATGCGCCGCTGTACAACTCATGCTCTCTACCGATCTAAGTTATGATAACAGGACTATTGCCAGCACCCTCAAAATGCATCACTGGATTGCAACGAATAACAGGGATGTATCGAGGGTGATGAAAACAAAGTTTCCGGCCACGGTTACGGACTTTCATATGGTTTCAAGTGAGGGTCACATCATGCCACCTTACATCTTCAAAGTTGGTTTGAAAGTCAACACCAAAGTGTGCCTTGATGTGCTGAACAGTGTGATGATCCCTGGTGCAATCAGTCAACTGGTGGCAGACCCTGAGTGTGGCAGCAGGACTCGATGCTGCCCCACAAGTCCAAAATGACCCATGCTTGGCATCAGAAGGAGTGCAACAACTTTGTATTCTTTTCTCACTACTCCCACCTCCTTCCCTGACCTAAACTCACTGGACTACTGGAAAGAGTGCTACGACTTTGTACCCTTCTCCCACTGTCCCCTCTCCTCTCACAACCTGAACCCGCAGGACTACTTTGTTTGGTGTTACGTCGAGAACATCACCAACATGACCTCCCACAACACCAAAGCCAGCCTGATCACTGCCATCTGCCTAGTATTTACCAAGCTCCTGCCAGCGCTTGTGGAAAATGCATGCTCCCAGTTCCAGACCCGTATCGAGGTGTTGATTGAGGCTGAAAGCGGTTACATTGATTAGATGTTTTGCTGCAAATAAAAAAGAAACAAACCAAGTTGTGTGTTCATCAATACGTCGTCTTTATTGTAAGATTTCTTCTGGGTGAATGAAATTAAGAAAATAAAGTACTAGTACAATTTCATTCATCCAGAAGAAGTCTTACAATAAAGACGACACATTGATGAACACATAACTCGGTTTGTTCCTTTTTTATCTGCAGTAGAGCAGAGCTGACATCTATTCGATGTAGCCGCTTTCAGCCTCAATCACCACCTCAATACGGGTCTGGAACTGGGAGCTGTCCCCATACATAATCAAATTCTATCCAATTTACATCATTAACGATTAGGGTACTACCACCTTCATTAACCCATTATCTTCGAGTGGCCTTTGGGCCTTGATAAGTAAAAATAAAATGCATATTACACTGATGATGCTGATGATGATGATGATGATGATGCTGATGATGATGATGATGATGATGATGATGATGATGATGATGATGCTGATGCTGATGATGATGATGATGATGATGATGATGATGATGAATTGATATGCTTTGTTCCTTATTTGCCTGAGGACATGACTAGCAACATCCATTCTGTGAGAGGGGGGGGTCTGTAGAGTAAACAAGAGAAAGCATCATTACTTACTAGATTTCGAAATCGGGTTCGTACATGGTGGAACGATAAATTTGTTGTTCTAAAGAAAACAACACTACAGCTTTACTTTAAAACTTTTTTTTTTTTGAAAAAATCAATTCAGGTTACTTGATTATGTTGTAGAGCTGACATCTATTCAATGTAGCTGCCTTCAGCCTCAATCACTGCTTCGATACGGGTCTAGAACTGGGAGCATGCTTGTTCTACCAGCGGGAGCTCAGTAAATACTCTGTAGATGGTGGCAATCAGGCTGGCTTTGGTGTTGTGGGAGGTCATGCTGGTGATGTTCTCGACGTAATACCAAACAAAGTAGTCCTGCGGGTTCAGCTTGTGAGAGGAGAGGGGACAGTGGGAGAAGGGTACAAAGTCGAAGCCAAGCCTTGATCTCTTGTGACTTGTGAGCTGGCGTTGAATCCTGCTGTCATACCCAGGGTCTGCTAGCGGTCAATTTATTGCACCAGGGGAACACCACACTCTTCAACAAATCCAGGTACACTTTAGTGTTGACTTTTATGCTGATTTTGAAGGTTGCACAATGAGTCCCTCACTGAAAACCTCAGCAAAGACCATAACCGTGGCTGGAAACTTGTGTTTTCATCACCCTGGACACGTCCCTGTTATCTGTAGCAATCCAGCGATGCATTTTGAGGGTGCTGGCAATGGTCCTGTTATTATAACTTGGATCGGTAGAGAGCATGAGTTGTACAACGGTGCATCTCCGATCTTGCTTGTTTAACATTGTGTCACTTTCAAACATAATAAAAGACGCTTATCGCTTTTGAGATTTGTACAGTTATTGGCCTACTAGTAGATGGCCTGCAACAAAAAAAAAGAAAACCGGTTTTCATCAGACGGAAATGGAATCATGTCTACTTTTTTACTTTGTACATTACCAAGGCAAGAAAGAGTGCTCTGTGTGGCATCTTCCAAGATGTGGCCGTGATATAAATACACTGGAAAAAATATTGGGTTTGACGTACGACTAAGACAGCGCCTATGAACACTTTATAAAGAATACAATCCGACACAATAGATGTGTTTTCTTCCGTACTTGGCTGTGGACATGACAGCCGCGTTTCACGTGAACGTATTTTTCTTTGCTGCATTGTTGCAACCATTTTTGTCTTTTATATTCTGCACAAAAGCGTCTCAAATGTCTGTGAATCCCGTTAAACATTGGCCAAACAACTTAAATTCAAGTGAATCCGATCTGTCAAATTAACCTGTTTGAATCCCATCATATTTTCTTCTGCGACAAAGTCAATGACCTGAGACTCCCGAGGTTTAGAAAGCAGACTTGCTTATAAACAAAAAATTATGTCACGATTAGCTGGAATAGTGAATTTATGTATTACCTATTAATTTATTATTTTTATACTTAAGTGAGATTAATAAACGTTGTTTCTCTAGCTCTCTCCTCTTATGTAAATAAAACAGCGGATGTATGTATGCGTGTCTGTGTGAAAATATTTAACCGATAAACTCTTCAACTACTGGTCACATAACGCTGAAATAATAAAGAAATAGTAATCATACACCAAGGATGATTTATAAAGAGTAAAATCTTTGTTTGGATGGATGAATAAGACATATATCGGCAAATAAAAATGCAAAATGTTCATTTCTGGCTGACATATTTCTATTAATTTTGCGCATGCGCAAATTACTTCATAGTTTGAAGTGGTTTAATTTTAAATCTTTTTTATCTATCTGTTGATAGCTGAAGTGGTTAAGGTTTTTGCTTCGATTCTAGCTGATGGCAACCACGTCATTTTTTTTAATCTTTTGAAATCAGTGCTATATATTAGGTACAATATAATATTCAATAGAGAATTAGCACTGTAATTATAAATATGGAAGCTGCATGAATAAAAATATATTATCTATTAGTCTATTATTTTTATGATTATAGCTATTATTATTATTTTATACTTATAGCTATTAATATTATTTTATACTCATAGCTAGGTTAATAAACGTTGTTTCTCTAGCTCTCTCATCTTATGTAAATAAAACAGTGGGTGTATGTATGTGTGTCTGTGTGAAAATATTTAACTGATAGACCCTTAAACTACTGGTCACATAACGCTGAAATTAACAAGAAATAGTAACCAAGGATGATTTATAACTAGGCCTATGACAAGAGAATAGTTTTATCATTGTTTTGACTCTCAAAACAATGATAACACATATCCGACACAGTTAGACACAGTTAATCAATCGAGAACCACATCACTCTATCTAAAAACATATAAGATATTAACTGATATATACTCGAGAGTCAAAATAATGAAAAGAATATTCTCTTGTCATAGCCCTAGTTATAACGAGTAAAATCTTTGTTTTAAGTGGGTGAATAAATAACAGACATATATCGACAAATTGAAATGCAAAATGTTCGTTTTAACTTGTTGACATATTTCTTTTATTTTTGCGCATGCGCAAATTGATTTATAGCTTAAAGTGGTTTAATTTTAAATCTTTTTAACAACCTGTTGATAGCTCAAACGGTTAATGATTTCGTTTCGATTCTAGCTGATGGCAACCAAGTTATTTTTTTAATCTTTTGAAGTGAGTATTATATATTAGGTACAAGATCATATTCAATAAAGAATTAGTTAATTGAGTTAATCAATGTTTGTTTTCTGAAGGCTTCTTTTCCTATATATTTTAATCACATAAAATACATGCCAAAATATAGGTACTTATCCAGTTCACGACCCAATCTTCAGCAACTTTATGTCCGCATCTTTCGGCAGGTTATGTAAGCATCTGGAAGCTATCGAAGCGAAGATTCCAGAGGATTAACTCAAAATGCGGTGTTCTCCTTCAATTCATTATGGCTTTCTATTCAAAAAACATTCTTAACATGGAGAAAGGAGAGGGTCGTGTTCATATAGCGTGTTGAAAGTTATTCTCAGTTTTTAAAGATTTTCTTGATTTTCACGCTTACAGTGAAACAAGCCCAAAAATCATATATGTATTTAATCACACAAAAACTACATGCTCAAATATTCTCCGGCTTTGGGATTGAGTTATGTTTGAATGTAATTTCCATTTTAAATTTTCTAGTGGTCGGTAATTTGCAATTAACTCAGCATAGATATATTTCATGCTGTTACTGCAACTTTCCTATAATCACTTATTGACCACTTTTGAAGTTAATACTGAAAATTCATACACACTATATTCTATCAGCTTATAATACTGTCTGTATATACATGAAATAATTATATATATATATATATATATGTGTGTGTGTGTGTGTGTGTTTTTGTGTGTGTCTGTATGTGTGTATGTCTATCTCTTTCTCTCTATATATATATACATTATATGTATACTCTATATATATGTATATATATATATACACACACAATATGATATATATATATGTATATATATATATATATATATATAAAAAATATATTTTAGTCATCGACATACAGACCTGTTTCGTTGTTTCACAACTCATCAGTGCCGCTAGACTAACACCTCTCCCAAGCCGAGGATCGAACCTAGAACCGTCGTGATGACAGTCGGCAGTCCTACCCTCTGACTACGGAATCGGTGGCCGAAATTAAACTGTCCGAATGCGTATTTAAATAAACATCCGTCCGCTACTCGTAGAGGGCTCAAACGTTTTGTTTGTAAACAAATTGCGAGCTTCGCATTATTTCAGCTAAATTAAGTAGCGAGTAAGATAATTTACGAGAGTGCTCTACCGAAGAGGGGAGCTTTTATAAAATATATTTTAGTCATCGACATACAGACCTGTTTCGTTGTTTTACAACTCATCAGTGCCGCTAGACTAACACCTCTCCCAAGCCGAGGATCGAACCTAGAACCGTTGTGATGACAGTCGGCAGTCCTACCCCCTGACTACGGAATCGGTGGCCGAAATTAAACTGTCCGAATGCGTATTTAAATAAACATCCGTCCGCTACTCGTAGAGGGCTCAAACATTTTGTTTGTAAACAAATTGCGAGCTTCGCATTATTTCAGCTAAATTAAGTAGCGAGTAAGATAATTTACGAGAGTGCTCTACCGAAGAGGGGAGCTTTTATAAAATATATTTTAGTCATCGACATACAGACCTGTTTCGTTGTTTCACAACTCATCAGTGCCGCTAGACTAACACCTCTCCCAAGCCGAGGATCGAACCTAGAACCGTCGTGATGACAGTCGGCAGTCCTACCCCCTGACTACGGAATCGGTGGCCGAAATTAAACTGTCCGAATGCGTATTTAAATAAACATCCGTCCGCTACTCGTAGAGGGCTCAAACGTTTTGTTTGTAAACAAATTGCGAGCTTCGCATTATTTCAGCTAAATTAAGTAGCGAGTAAGATAATTTACGAGAGTGCTCTACCGAAGAGGGGAGCTTTTATAAAATATATTTTAGTCATCGACATACAGACCTGTTTCGTTGTTTCACAACTCATCAGTGCCGCTAGACTAACACCTCTCCCAAAAGTCTCTTTGGGCAAATATATATATATACAGTCCTGGTTAAAATTGGGCAAATATATATATATACAGTCCTGGTTAAAATCATAAGATCACTTAAGAAAGCAAGCGTTCACGCATAATATCGAATTTTTAATCAAACAAATGGTTGAAACCATGGCCAAAAGGGAAAATATGATGGAAAAAAATGAAATCTGCTTCATTCGAAACCTTAACCCTGATCTAATAATTATTTTTTAAAAATCTGATCTAATAATTATTTTTTAAAAAACAAACATTTCCACCTGGTCAAAATGATAAGACCACTGATAATTTATCTAACAAAAGACAATTATAAATTACTAAAAAGGGTCTCAGTATTTAGTATAGCCTCCATTATTACGAATTACTTCAAAAATTCTCTTCGGCATGCTTTATCAGTTACAAAGGAATTTTATCCCATGTACTGAAAACTGAATCAGAAAGTTCCATCCTTGAACACTTCTTTTGCCATCCATCCCCAAAGATTTTCAATGAGATTGAGGTCCGGAGAACATGCTGGATGATCTAACAATTTTATAT
>NC_136495.1:122556173-122801173 GCF_053919585.1 Euprymna scolopes
TCTGCAGACTAGAAATTGACAGAGTTATTTCGTAGGGAAATGTATACAGACAGACACACAGACAGACACACAGACACGTTCACTTTTATATATATACTAGCATGGGTGCCCGGCGCTGCCCGGGTATTTGGAGATGTATGCTGAGCAAAAAAAAAAAACAAAAAAAAACGTCAATTTTTTTAACTTTGACCCCTATTATGACCCCTTAATATTTATTCTTTTGGGCTCAAGTCAAGTTATTAAGTTAAATCCATGTCCAATGAACCTATATCTAAAATTTTAAGTGTGTAGACCAAAAATTGTCGGAGGAGTTTGGTAAAGTTCTCAAAGGTCAAATCGTTGAACTTTGACCACTTAATAGCCAAATTTCTGTCCGAAAACCGATCACATCGATTTTCCCAAATCTCAGTACCCTGTATATCAAATTTCGAGTCTATAGACTAAAAATTGACAAAGTTATTGTGTAGGGAAATGTACGCAGACACACACACACACACACACACACACACACGTTCACTTTTATAGATATACTAGCATTTCAGCCCGGCGTTGCCCGGGTGTTTGGAGGTGTATATTGAACAAAAAAAAAAAAAAAGTAGTAGTAGGAAGGCAGACTCGAACCTGTACCGCAATCGAGGAAAAGAACGGGGTAAAACCTTACGTTTATGCTGTTACGACCACAGCCAAACCGGAAGCGACATTTTTTAAAATTAAGGCTAGACAATCTAAAGGAAAGGATATCTTTCAAAAATATCGGCGAAAAAAGTGACCCCCCCCAGTAGAAAAGTGCCTGGTTGAAGGGGAAGATATATATATATATATATATATATATATATATATATATATATATGGAAGAATCTAATTTATATGCAGTGATGAACATTGGCATTAATACTTGACTAGTTCTATGAAAAGCATTTCATAACCTTTTCATTTTATCTTGAATACTTTTTCCATGTATATAACGGAATAAAATGACTAACACCAGGTAAACATTGCCCACCTCACCCTGCTGACTCTCAGAACTTTTAGTTTCAAGTTTCACTTGAAATATTTGTTTGCTAAGTGAGAACAACATATTTGTTTTTTTGAGAGTGAGACTATCACAAATACCTCCTCCCCTTTCTTTCTGACATGGTTACTACTGCTCAGGGAGTCTATGGAGACATGTCGTTTAAAGAGGGTAATCTTTACCCAGGCTTATCAAGAAACTCCCTACACTATATCATATGGAAGGTGGGGTGGAAGGCGTGTTCCTCTGACACGAACTCCTCTCCAAAATACTTCTGCTGATAAACTCTAACCTCAAATCCAAGATAATGCTGGTGAAATATCTGGGGATAATTTTCTTTAAACATTTACACTTATCTTGGATGTTATTCTTGGTTGATGTAACTTTAGTTGCATCTTGTTGAACTCTGGAATCTTTATGTTGAATCTGGAATCTTCATGTTGAACTCTGGAATCTTTATGTTGAACTTTGGAATCTTTATGTTGAACCCTGAAATCTTTATGTTGAACTCTGACATCTTTAAGTTGAACTCTGGAATCTTCATGTTGAACTCTGGAATCTTCATGTTGAACTCTGGAATCTTTATGTTGAACTTTGGAATCTTTATGTTGAACTTTGGAATCTTCATGTTGAATCTGGAATCTGTATTGAATTTTGAACAGAGTCGTTAACTTATTCCATTTGGTCGGGTAGCTTGTTTCAGTTGCAGGTTATATCAGCCGAAACGTTGTGAGAATTACATCAAAGATGAGAACAATATATTTATCTTTTAGCTGACTGTTATCCTCATCTTCATAGTTATTGTTTCACGACGTTTCAGCCAACTATTCCTCTGGCCTTTGTCAGGTGGTTAACCACGACGGGATAGAAATGCTGAGTCTCTTACTGCATCCGCAATAATTACTGCTTTTTATAGTTGTTATCATCTAACCACATTTTGGCCAACTAATCCTCTGGCCAGCTTTTGGGTAGGATTGAAACTGCTATCTTCATGAAACAACTGAAAAATGAAGATAACAATCCGCAAATAAATAAATATACAAATTACACATCTGAAAGGATTCCAATCTATATATTAATACACTAGCATGTGTGTTATTTTGTGTGCCATTTCTTCCGAGTGACTGTCGCTTAGGTCTTATGACTTTCCATTTCTTGTAATAAATAATTTTACCAAGAATTCTTCAAAAGTTTTGGTTTCGGTTTCGATTATAGCTGAATGAACTTAGGTTATATATATCTATATACATATATTTTTTTTCTTCATAAGTTTTGGTTTCGGTTTCGATTCAAGCTGATGCACCGAAATCATATGGATATATATATATATATATATATATATATATATATATATATATATATATATATTTTTTTTTTTTTTTTTTTTTTAAATCACATCTTTATAATATATAAAAATCTATAGAAAATTGACTCTGTAATAATATATACGACATTTGCATAAATTAAAATATCATATTTAAGTGTATTTTATAACCGGGTTATCCCGAGTGTTCTTGCTAAAATAAATAAATACTTTTGCAGTTTAGACAAAAGAGCTATAATAATATCAGGATGTCTCCATTTATGCTGAATGTCCAAAGAATACCAACATCAATATATTACATGTGAAAGAATTCACTGTAGAATTTCCACAGGTCCCGCTAGTAATAAAATAATATGAGAACAGTAGTTCGAAACTTCAAATAGTACAAATAATTAATCCTCATCTAAAAAATTGTGAAGCATTTAAATCTAAGCTGATATACAAAATAGAAACCTAGTAAACATGTAGTAAGAATATCTGACTAAAAATGGCCACATGAAAATCTAAATCACTGCCAAATTCAATTCATCTGTTGGGATTTAAAAAGTTTTATTAGTAATTTTCGATTATTTGCACGAGGGAAGAACGGATATACATAACTTTAAGACAATGGCAGAATCATTAGAAATGACCTTTTTCTTTTTTTTTTTTTTTTACACAGTGATCACCACTTATCAAGGCCCGGAAGCCACTCAGGGATAAGGGTTATTGCAAGTACATTACGTTAGTGTGGAGATTTGATGAAGTGTTTACTTAAGGGGGCGGTTCATTAGGATTTTGTTAACATTGGACTTGAACACATCCAAGTTGTAGTCCGGTGGGAAGCAGGCAGATGGAACAGAGTTCCACAGGCGTGCAGTTCTAAGAAAGAAGCTTTGTTCATGGAATCCGCGTTTTGATTTAGGCACAGATATAGAGTGGGGGAAATTTTTCACAGTGGATTCAGCTAGACGGGTATTTTTCGTCAAAGATTGACGAAGGGGGACCCGAGATTGGAGTTCAGACGAGCACCTGCCATGGAAATAACGATAAAACAAACTGTGTAAAAAAAAAAAAAAAAAAAAATTATATGTGAATCGATGTCATTTAGCAATAGAGATATAGCTGTACATCACTGCTATTTCAATATCTCAATTGAATAAAGAATTAAAGAAAGAAATTAGTTTATTTGAAAAATAGAACTCTTGAAATTTTTAATTCCTACTTTTTAAAAAGATTTGGAGTTGAAAAATATTATATTTGCAAAATTTGCAATCAAGTATTTACAGAAATGGAGTCAATTCTTTTTGGTTTTAAGGTATTCATGTTTCTCTTGTAGAACATTTGATTATAATTTATAAAAAAAAAAAAATATGAACTCGTTCCTATAGAGACTTTGCCTTCTTTGGAGTTCTTTGGATGGGAGTTCTCTTCTGCCTCAGGTAAATTATACAAAATTTGTCCCTGTGCACCGTTAGCACACTCCCTCCTGATTTCATGATCACACAGGTGGCTTCCCAGGAGCAGTCGTTTTCGGTTAGTGCTTCTTTCCAAAAGTGGGGCTTCTTCAAAGATGTGGGCTTCCGCTTCTGGGTAAATCATCTGACTCTAGCTCTTTGCACCATTACAAAACTTATAGTTTGCCAAATAACAAAACATATGGTATGCCAAACTAAAGAAAGTTATGGCTTACAACATAACATAAGTTTTGGTTTGTCAAACGAAAATATATCAAATAATAAAACTTATGGTTTGCCAAACTAAAGAAAGTTATGGCTTATCAAATAATAAAACTTATGGTTTGTCAAACTAAAGAAACTTATGGTTTTCCAAATAATAAAACTTATGGTTTGTCAAACTAAAGAAAGTTATGGCTTATCAAATAATAAAACTTATGGTTTGTCAAACTAAAGAAAGTTATGGTTTACCAAATAATAAAACTTATGGTTTGTATAACTAAAGAAAGTTATGGCTTATCAAATAACAAAACTTATGGTTTGTCAAACTAAAGAAAGTTATGACTTATCAAATAATAAAACTTATGGTTTGTAAAACTAAAGAAAGTTATGGCTTATCAAATAATAAAACTTATGGTTTGTCAAACTAAAGAAAGTTATGGCTTATCAAATAATAAAACTTATGGTTTGTCAAAGTAGAAAAATTTTATTTTGTCAAACTACATACAGTTATGGTCAGTTGATTTATTCTATTTCAATCACGGTAATCATTTAAAGACTCAATTCATCAAATGGTGGCATTACTCCTTATCAAGAAATGATTAATGGCAAGAAACTGGTTTCAATGCAACCAGCAGCGACAGCCTATCTCAGAGTGTGGGAGATGGAGGCTGACCTCTAGCATGACCCCTCATTCTACAGATTCTCATTCAGATTGCAGCCCATGTGATCTGACAAGAGAAAAAGAAACGTTCCTATTTACTTGCCTTCTTACAAGGGTAAATTAGACACAAGGTCAATTTTTAATGAGGAAAATCCAACTCCTCAAAATAAGAGGCACTCTAGATTGTAAGAAAAAGAAAAATTGCCTCAGTTTAGAAGGACTTCTTCTTCATCAACCAGGACAGAATAAACTAAGCATAACATCAGAACAGATGTTACGCTTTATACCTCGCGGAAAGGGGAAGTGCTATTGTGAAATGACGAGCTCCTCAAATGTCATATGTGTGATCATATTATAGGGGAGAGTCTGGTGAAAACTATTAGCATTTGTCTTATCAGCAGCAGCAACACAGCTTTACCTGTCAAGCTGTCATTTACACGTGATATAATGCACATTATCGACATTGGGATTTTTGTTGATCTTAGTCAGCCGCGTGCGTGGATAACCAAGCGTTTAAAGGCCATCATATAACAGCAAAGGGGCAAGAAGAAAACTGGAAGAAGGAAGAAAAATATAGTGGAAATCAGGCAGTGTCAGTCGGCACTAACTCTAATCGGGTTTAACTCGCTTCCTCCAAAGGAGGAAGTTGCATGAGAGTATGAAATTCACAAGCGGTCCCCAGTCGCATGTATATCCCCATTAGGAGAGATGACGACATTAGTTTGTTTGTTTGCTTTTTTTTTTGCAACTCTCGCAGGGAGCTGTCAACGGCCTCCTACATACAGCGCCTGGAATTCACAAATTCGTCACCCATTTTAGTAATAACCAGGCACAACGTTGCTTAACTTTAGCGATCTGATGGGAACCTGTGTGTCAATTTCATTATGTCGTATATATCAGACAGTGAAAATCACAAAATAAAATCGTGAATTTACTATAACTTATTTTTACAATACTGACAATCTCGGAACCATCCCAACTGGCAAAATGCCAAGAGTGTATGCTAGTGGGTTGAGAGATTCGAGTTCAATTCCCATTCGAGTCATATGAAACGTTCCAAAATGATATTTGCCTCTGCTGTTGCATGACAACTGAACATTTTCAGATACAGACTAAGTGTTTATTTACACTTTCTAAAACACATACCCTATAAAAATTCACTTGGGAACTTACTAAAAGTAAAAATATATTCGGACTCACCTATTCCTCATTATGATGTTAATCGATGTTCAGTCTAAATACTGGACCATGACTTTAGGTTACTTAAAAGTATGACAAAGAATGAAATTACTTATAGCAAGTAAAAAAAAAAGGCTGCTATTAAAGTTAGACAACTGTGAAACCCGAGTTATGACTTTTTCGAAGCCATTTAGGCGCCTATTCAAATGATTATTATTTTATGAATATATATATACATGAAAGCATATATACTTATATATATGTGTGTGTGTGTGTGTGTGTGTGTGTGTGTGTGTGTGTGTGATTTTCGATTACAACTCGATTTTGTACCTCTATAAGGCCACCATTTGCCCATGTACAGAGTATTGTTTGGGCCGGTGCATCTGCTATTAGTCTCTCACTCCTAGACAATGTTCGAAAGAGAGTCGCCAATCTGATAGGTCCTGAACTGTCATCCAAGCTTCAGCCTCTGTCCCATCAACGAAATGTAGCATCCCTCTGCCTGTTCTACAAGTACTTTAACGATGAATGCTCCGACGAACTGCAAGCACTTGTATGCCCTCTACATAAATACCCCCGACAAACCCAACAAGCAGCAAAATCCCACCCCTTCACAGTAGAGATGCCTAGATGTAAGAGAACCTTTTACTCCAGTAATTTCTTCCCCAGAACAGATAGACTTTGGAATTCCCTTCCAGGTGCCCGCTTCCCCAACTGTACTGACATGCAGAAGTTCAAGTGTAATGTGAACCGACGTCTTGCTGCCCAACTCCCCACATAGTACCCCTGTAGCTTATGTCCCTAATAGTAGCCCCCTACACCAAAGTAGCAATGTGCCTTGTTTGGGGTGAAAACGTAATTTAAAAAAAAACAAAGAAAAACTCTTTCTAAATGAAATTAGAGAATGAATGTGAGAGAAAGACAAGGGAGGGAAGAGAGAGAAAGATACAGGCGTGTGTTTTGTCGTATCCATGACTTATCAGCTGTTCGGTTACGACACATGTAATTAGTATATCTCGGTTGGTTAGCATTTCATTTGTGGCAGCTGGTGAGTTTGTTATGAAGCCGTTTCAGGTTCGGGTCTCAGTCGGTCTTCACGTGTAATTTGTAACAGCTGGCAATCAGTTAGCAGTCAGTTTAAATCTCAGTTCGAGTTCTAACAAGGCAAATCAAAAGTGAGGCAAATCAAAAACAAGGCAAATCAAAAATAAGGCAAATCAAAAATAAGGCAAATCAAAAACAAGGCAAATCAAAAATAAGGCAAATCAAAAATAAGGGTAGATAATTCTATTTCAGGGACGATAATTTGAAGGGAAGTAATTTTATTTTAAGCTCAACACAAGAAATAAAGTTTATTGCATGCGTAGTTGTGTTCGAAGGGTATGACGATGCTGTTTTGAATAAAAACACCCTTGGGTACGAAACAAAGTAAATGAATAATGACAGCCTTGAACGATTTCAATAAGTTTCAATGCTAACTTCATTTTTTGAAATGAAAATAATTTCTGTTTACAAAGGGGTCGCCACTTATCAAGGCTCGAAGGCCACTCGAGGATAAGGGTTAATGTGTGTATGATAGTCATTGGAATGATAGCGTAGTAATCGTTAATAGTGGAAATTTGGTATGATTAGATTATTTAAGAAGACAGTTTAACAAGAACTTGTTTACATTAGACTTGAAGACAACAATATTGTAGTCAACTGGAAAGCAGACCAGCAGAACAGTTCCACAGGTGGGCTGTTCTAGAAGATAAGCTTTGTTTATGGAATCCACGTCTAGGTTTAAGCACAGGATGAGGTTGAGGGTTCCGATTTATTTACCGACATAATGTGTCAAATAAGGATGGTATCATGCCGTTATGCCTTTTGAATTTTCGAGGTTTTCGTCATCTTCAGAACAAAGAAAACAATTAAAATTATATACAACCACTCGGTGGAGGCATTGGAGATTCGATTTTATAATTGAACATTATTGAACATTAATATTAAAATATAGTCATTTATTCTTTTTACCTTGTCTCAAACTCAACGGTGTTTTTTCTTTCAAACTGAATTGCCATAGCCTTCAAATAAAACTCCTTATGCACTACACAAAATGCTTGAAACAAGCTACAACGTCCTCCTAAAGCTTATTTCATTTTTATATAACAATAAAACAAATTTTTATACAACGATAAAACAAATTTAACAAAATATTCATAAATATTTCATAGATCAAATTAACAAGAGAGAAAATTTAAACAAACTATAAGAATAAATTTATCAAATTCCAATATGTGTTGAATCTGAGTCTGTAACAAAAAGAATATAAGTCAATGAGATTGCATACCTCGATCTGACAATGGAAGGAGAGGCCAAACTCTTATCTGGGTCTTACTTCTCTATAAAGTATTCTTGAAGCTTTGATAGAAATGTTGAGAATTCAAAGCTTATTTATCTGGTGGTTATTGTTAATAAATAGTATACATGAAATTCATATGACAGGAAGAGCAGCCAATGTGTTGAATTACCACTTTTCAACCCGTTCAGTTTAAGAACGGATATACTTGATACTATTGCAACCACTCGGATTTCCAGTACCTACATGAAACCACAGGTATTGTTGGCTGGACGAATTAATGTATATTGTTATATGTAGTAAAATAATATGTGTTCTGCAACACAAAAAAGTAATAAGAAAATGAAAATCCTTGGAGACGGTTGTATAAGAATCCTTGGAAACGGTTGTATGAGAATCCTTGGAGATGGTTGTATAACAATCCTTGGAAACGGTTGTAAGAGAATCTTTGGAGACGGTTGTGTAAGAATCCTTGGAAACGGTTGTAAGAGAATCCTTGGAAACGGTTGTATGAGAATCCTTTGAGACGGTTGTATGAGAATCCTTGGAAACGGTTATATGAGAATCCTTGGAGACGGTTGTATGAGAATCCTTGGAGACGGTTGTATAAGAATCCTTGGAAACGGTTGTAAGAGAATCCTTGGAGACTTGGAGACGGTTGTATGAGAATCCTTGGAGACGTTTGTATGAGAATCCTTGGAGACGGTTGTATAAGAATCCTTGGAGACAGTTGTATAAGAATCCTTGGAGACGCTTGTATGAGAATCCTTGGAGACGATTGTATGAGAATCCTTGGAGACGGTTGCATAAGAATCCTTGGAGACGATTGTATGAGAATCCTTGGAGACGATTGTATGAGAATCCTTGGAGACAGTCTGCGTTCTCATTGCCGCTTCCTTTTATGCAGTCAGGCGGCGAGATTTTGCACACGAGCCATGAGATTTTGCATAACTTTTTGAGATCACTTAGTTATAAAAGTTGTGAGCGCCGCCATTTTGATTTTTCTTCCCCCCACTCGACAGCTTGATTGTATGTAATGCACACACACATACAGATGCTTCAATGATAAGCCACAGTTTTCCCTACATACATCGTTCTTAAGTTGTCTAGCTTCGACGAACTGAAATCCGGTTTTATAGGACAGTATGCAATGAAAAATTATATATTTACACCCAAACTGATTGAGAGCAGAAAATGCACCGTGTATGTAATTCCAGCAGTTCAGTAACTCTTACTTGTCATTGTCCTTTAATCTTTAATTCTCTGAGCTATATTCTTGAAAAATAAGGGGAGAAAACTCTGTTCTTTGGGTCGATTTTATTCAGCATGTGGATATCATTTGAGTATCTATGATTCTTTCTGTCTTTGTTGCCATGTCACTAATAAAGGAGTTGACGTTATCTGTCTGATAGTCCAAGGACTTCTTTTTTCTTTTTTTTTTTTATTACATTTTCACCCCAAACAAGGCAAATTGCCACTTGGGTGTAGGGGGCTACTATCAGAGGCAACAACTACTGGGGTACTATGTTGGGATTTGGGCAGCAAGATGTTGGTTCACGTTACACTTGAACTTCTGCATGTCAGTACTGTTGGGTAAGCAGGGACCTGGAATGGAATTCCAGAGTCTAGTGGTTCTGGGGAAGAAACTATTGGAGTAAAAAGATCTTTTACATCTAGGGATCTCTACAGGGTGGGGGTGGGATTTAGCAGCCTGTCGGGTTTGTCGAGGGTGCTCACGTCGTGGGGGCACAAGTGATTGCAGTTCATCAGAGCATTCACCACTAAAATACTTGTAGAAAAGGCAGAGGGATGCAACATTTCGTCGATGGGATAGAGGCTGAAGCTTAGATGCCAGTTCAGGACCTATCAGGTTTGCAACTCTCTTTTGAACCTTGTCAAGGAGCGAGAGACTAGTAGCAGATGCACCAGCCCAGATGTGACAGCAATACTCCATACATGGGCGAATGGTGGCCTTATAGAGGTATAGGATACTTTCGGGTATTAGTAGTTGTCTAGCACGGTAGAGAGAGCCCACCTTTCTTGCAGCGGCCCTGGCAATGCCTTCAATGTAATTGTTCCAACTCATGTTTCCTGTGAACTTTGAAGTAATTCTCAATGAAGCCATTCTATCAAGAAGTGCGAATACTGGTTCTTCTGCATTACCATTTTCTAGAATGTCCTAAAGCTTATAAGTCTTTTAGTGTTCCTCTCAAAAACAGAAGCAAGTCTTTTTTCCGTGTCTTTAAATAATGCGATCATACAATAATTGTTTTCGTTCTTGATTTGTGTTTGGTTTTGTGTCTCCAAAGTGCTGTAGGGAGCCATCTGTTTGAGCTTTGTATTCATGTGTCATATCAATTTGAAGTTGGGAAAGTTGTGAATATTATTCTAGTGGGAATTGTACTATTCAGAGTTCCACAGGATAATTATTCATGTCAAAGTACTTGTTGAAGATTCGTCGACTGTGGTTTTTACGTTTTGAATTGAGATCCTTTTTTGGTGAGTGATTTCTTTTGGTGGAAACCACGACATATATTAGTTTATTTCTATTTTTTTCTTATCCTTTGAGATGAAGCTTCATAAACATGGCGGCTATACATCTGAAGAAGGCCAGAGGATGAGTTGGCCGCAATGTGATGAAATAACAACTATGAAGATGAGGATAACAGTTCGCAAAAAAATCAATACTCTATAAAAAAGAAGTTGATTTTACCTGTCTGATAGTCCAAGGAGCTGAACTTTGGAACTCCCGAACCGTTCTATCAGTAGATGCAAATACTGTTTTTTCTGCATCACCATTTGGTGAATGGAGTCTGGGCCATGAATAGTTTCTTGTGGGGTCACTTGGTGCTATATAAGTGAAAACTGCTACGTTTTTTTTTTACTTCAATAGTTTTTTTTTTTTTTTTTTTTTTTTTTTTACATAGGCATCACCACATTATCAAGGCCCAGAGGCCACTCAAGGATAAGGGTTAAAGAGTGTACAGTAGAAATTGGTCAATATAGTAATCATTAGTAATGAAAATTTGGTAAATTTAATAACTTATATGGAACGGCTCATCAAGAACTTATTTACTTTAGACTTGAACACAACCATATTGTAGTCAGCCGGAAAGCAGGAAAACGGAAGACAATTCCACAGGCGTGCAGTTCTAAGAAACAAGCTTTGTTCATGGAATCTACGTTTAGGTTTAGGCACAGATAAAGAGTGGGGGAAATTATTGATAGTGTTTACAGCTAGACGAGTGTTTCTTGTGAAAGTTTGGCGAGGGGGGACCAAAGATTGAAGCTCAGTTGAACACTTTCCATGAAAATAATGATACATCAGAGACAAACTCGCAACATCTCTTCTGTGAGATAGAGATTGCAAGGAGGAGAAAAGGACATCTCCTACGAGGCTACGAAGTCTATTTTGAACTCTATCAAGGCAGGACAAGTCCTTTCTAGCAGCTCCTGCCCAGATGTGGCAACAGTATTCCATCCTTGGACGTACCTGGCTCTTATATAGGTAGAGAATAGCATCAGCAGTGAGATATCTACTGGATCGATAGAAAGATCCCACCATTTTTCCAGCGGCCTTGGCAACAGATTTGATATACGTGTTCCATTTAAGATCAGGAGTAATGGTCAAGCCCAGAAGCTTGTCAAAACTTGAGGCCTCCTGAAGACGAGAGCCATTCATTTCAATTGATGACAAATGTGAATTAGAATGTTGATGATGTAAAGAGAGAAGCTTGGTTTTAGATGCATTAAAAGTAACCAGCCACTCCTTTCCCCATTGTACTACGTGCTCAAGATCAGAGGAGAGAGAATTGGAGAGAACTTGGTCGTTTACTGTCTTAGATGTGCTACCATAAATGGTAGTGTCGTCAGCATAAATGTCTACAAATGATGTAAGGATATGATTTGGAAGATCATTAATGTAGATCAGGAAAAGAGTTGGGCCCAGGATGGATCCCTGAGGGACACCGGCATTAATACTGTGAGCTTCTGATTTTTGCCCCTCAACTACTACTCTTATGAACCTATCAGAAAGAAATGATTTAATAATTGAGAAGACTTTTCCAGCTATACCATAGCTAGCGATCTTATGAAGTAAACCTTTATGCCATACCCTATCAAAGGCTTTAGATATGTCAAGAGCAATTGCCCTAGAAAGATTGCCACCGTCGAGAGATTTGCTAATCCTATGCGATATAACTGTAAGGACATCTGCTGTAGATCTAGCAGAACGGAAACCATATTGAGTGTCACTAAGAAGGTTATTTTTGTTGAGATGTTTGATTACTTCGGTATTTAACACAGATTCTAGCAACTTACTCATGACGCACAGGAGACTTATTGGTCTGTACTGAGAGGGGGATGAGCGATCACCTGAATTCTTAAATACAGGGCATACTGATGAGATTTTCCAGGGAGATGGGAAACTATTCTCCTTAAGACAACGTTTAAACAGTTTTGTAAGTATGGGCGCTAATTCAGGTTGAAGTTTTTTGAGTACTATAATTGGAATACCATCAGGGCCAGTTGCTTTACTCGAATCAAGGTTTTTGATTAGCTTCGCAACATCACGTACAGATATACGTATATCACATAGCGTGTTTTCTGATACAGGAGGAAATATTGGGGGTTGGCGGTCTTGGTCGAAAAGGGTAGAATTAGCTGCAAAGTTCTTGACAAAGAGTTTGGCTTTGTCTGATGCTGACGAGATTACCTCAGGTCCATTGATAATAGTTGGGATGGAGCACACGCTTCTGTTCAGGATTCTGTTTGCTATTTGCCAAAACTGGTGGGAACCAAGCCGCTGCTCAGCTACTTTGGACTTAACAGATTGAGCATACAACACTCTTGCGTTCCTTATTACTTTCTTACAATGGTTGCTGGCAGTCCTGAAAACGGCTTTAGTTTCCATACATCTATTACGTTTGAAGCAGTGGAAAAAGTGAACTAATCTGTTCACTCTCTCTTCATCTTCTAACTCATCTACTCGTCTTATCGTTCACAAGTTTTCACTCTTAACATAAAATGTCCTAAAAATAAAGACAAGCATAAACTAAAACTTCAACTTCTAATATGGATCCTTACTGTCAGGTCTCATTTTCAAACATTAGGGGTTTGCGTTCCAACATTACAGAAGTTGAGATCCACTTAAAGGAAACCAAATGTGACCCGTTGTATCTGTGTGAAACTAGAATTAATCTATTTAACTGCGATCAATGATTTCAAAATTACAGGTTATTCTAACATGACCTCAAAACCCGACCTCCAAGATCTTCATTTCTTTGCATCTCTTTCAAGCATGTAGTCATAAAACAGTTTCCCGTTTTTTTATATGCAGTCTTTTGCATTATTATTGCATTATTGTTGCATTCTGTAAGATCTGCACCAATTGGGCAGTAAAGAGCAGACAAGGCAACGTTGCATCTTATTGTCCTCCTCACCACATTCTAAGATGGCTGAATCAGTGTTATAACCGCATCTGGTCATAACAACTTTTGATCACTCAATTCCTGTTCTCAACCGGTTGAGTGTTTCCCACTGGAGCCAGGAAGCTTCTTGAGCAGTAAAGAGCAGACAAGGCAATGTTGCATCATGTAATCCTTCTCTCTACATTCACAAATGATTGGATAAGTTTTGTATCCCATAGCAACTTTTGAACATCCATTCTTGTCTTCAGACGGTTGAGTATTTTTCAGGCTGCTTCTGAATCAGGAGAGATTCCATGTCAGAGAAACGGTGGTGGTTCTATTCTCTAATAAAGGACAACTTTTGATGACTCAAATCCTGTTCTCAACCAGTTAAATGTTTTCCACTGGAGCCAGGAAGCTTCTGAACGGGGGGGGGGGTCAGACAGGGAGATTGCCATGTCAATAGGAAGAGGACATTCTCTAGCCGGCTGGTCCACAGCTGTAATTGGTTTCTTCCTGAGATGTTGGTAGAGGTTTTAGATGAGTGAAAAAGCTTTTCCTTGACTTCATTTGTTGAACTGTGCTTCTGAATTGGGAGGAAGAGCCTCCAAAAAGGAGATTTCCACACCATTAGGAGTGGGGTATTCTCAAGCTGTTTGATCTGTGGTCTGTCATCTGGTCTCTTCCTGAGAAGTTGTTAAGGGTTTAACATTTTCTTCACTGACATGGCCTCTATGTCTTTAACAAGTAACGTTTTCCGGGTGGTAGAGGCATCTCTAATGGAGACCCTCATTTGACTTCTATGTATGTTCAGGTTGCACTCACTCACCAAACATCTTTCATCTTCATCTTTTACCGTCCGTCACAATGATGGAGTTATTGTCAATGCGCGAATCACTGGGAGAAAAAAATCAACAGCATCATGTCTGTTTATCTTTGGCCTGCTAACATTCATGCCTGCGGTGACTTTAATGAACATAATATGGAATGGTTAGTCCATTCTAACGAGACTGATATAGAAAGACGGTTTTTATTGTGATTTTCATTTGCATACGAGCTGGCTCAAATTTTCGAAAAACCCAAATTTTCAAAGAACTTTATGCTGATGGACATTTTTCAAGCTTCCTCAAGCACAGGCCCAACCACAAACAGACAGACAAACAGACAGACAGACAGACTCACAAACAAACAATTATCCTTTATATAATCTATATATCTATAAAAATAAAAATGTGTGTCTGTGCAATGACACTTCTCATTCTATATACTCAATGAATTTCTGATCTGCAGATTTGAAATTTGGTATATAGGATATTCAGGCATGTGGAAACGTTTTTAATCCGTTTTCATCCGGGGAAAAAAGGCTGCTAAGAGGTCAAAATTGAAAAATTTGTAGGAGCGATCAAATTTTTATCTGTTTGCTAACGGTTTCACAAATGCGCACGCATGAATAGTTCACATTACAGATTACTTATGTTAAGAATAAGTAGTTTGCAAACGTCTTTTAAAGATTGTGTCATGCTGGTCTAATGGTTATTGTACTTGACTCACTGTCTTTAGGCTTTTGGTTTCGATCTCAGTTCGAGTATTTTTTTTTTATTGACAAGAAGTAAACGGCTTTTAAAAAATAATACTCGCAGGCACATGTATCAGTTTCTGTATTAACTAAAACATAATATTTATGCGTATTTTATGACTGGACAATGCCGGGCAACGCCGGGTGGCCTCTTAGTAGTTTATAACCATATGTACAGATACTTGACCACTGAAAATATATTTATTACTATGTGCCTATGTAAGGTTAGTGTGAGAGAACCATGGCAGAAAATTTCAAAATAAGAGCGTAATATTTATTTATACTAGCATTTCGGCCCGGCATTGCCCGGGTGTTTGGAGGTGTATGCTGAGCAAAAAAAAAAAAAAAAAAAAAAAAAAGGTCGATTTTTTTAATTTTGACCCCTATTATGGCCCCTTAACATTTATTGTTTTGGGCTCAAATCAAATTATTAAGTTAGATCCATGTCCAGGGTACCTATATCTAAGATTTACAGTGTTGAGACCCAAATTTGTCGGAGGAGTTTGGTAGAGTTCTCAAAGGTCAAATCGTTGAACTTTGACCCCTTAATCGACAAATTTCTGGCCGAAACCCGATCACATAGATTTTCCCAAATTTCAGTACCCTGTATATCAAATTTTGCGTTTGTAGACTAAAAATTGACAGAGTTATTGCATAGGGAAATGTACACGGACACACAGACATGTTCACTTTTATAGATATATAGATATGTGTTGCGGAAGATCAGAAAACATCGATACCTTCGGTTTCAAATCCAAAATAAAGGGGATCAATATAAGATTGTCTATGCTGGGCTCTTTTCACCCCCTAAGCGGCTGAAGAGAGTCCGACATAGGCGATCAGATATTGGTCCCCTTTGATTTGGATTTGAAACCGACGGTATCAATGTTTTTCGGATCTTCTGCAACACATATATAAATAAATATTACGCTCTTATTTTTTCTAATGTTTTTCTGATCGTCTGTAATGCATATATAAATAAATATTTATTACTATAGATATAACTTGAGAATTCATTTCGAATCCATTTGTTGCCACACTGATATAATCCCAGGAAATATTGTTAGAAGTAGCTGAGTGGTCTTACTTCAGTTTGAGTAATAAATCTGGTATATATCACAGTATGGGCGAGTATCATAGTTGAAGTAGAAGTTCTTAGCATGAGGCATGTGTACCTTTCAATGTCTCTCTGAAATGTCTCTACCAGCCGGTATTCATGGCTTAACCAGCCAATCACAATATTGCAAGGGGAAAAGACCCGGATGTACTTATATTCATTACACCAACTACCGTATATTTTGGCGTATAACACAACCCTTAAAGTTAAAAAATCAACTTTAAAAAACAATATTTTATAAGATACTGGTCCCCCCTCACCAATCTTTCACGAAAAACACCCGTCTAGCTGAATCCACTGTGAAAAATTTCCCCCACTCTATATCTGTGCCTAAATCAAAACGTGGATTCCATGAACAAAACTTCTTTCTTAGAACTGCACGCCTGTGGAACTCTCTTCCGTCTGACTGCTTCCCACCTGACTACAACTTGAATGTGTTCAAGTCCAACGTTAACAAATTCCTAATGAACCGCCCCCTTAAGTAAACACTTCATCAAATCTCCACACTAACGTAATGTACTTGCAATAACCCTTATCCCTGAGTGGCTTCCGGGCCTTGATAAGTGGTGATCACTGTGTAAAATAAAAAAAAAAAAAAATGATACCGGGTGTCGCAATTTCTAGCCTAGATTAAACAAACATGGTTTCGTGATTTAGCAGTCGTCTTATACAACCGATATTTGATAAATTTATTAAAATTTGCTCCAATTTTGTACCTCGTCTTATCTGACGATCGCCTTATATACCGAAATGTACGGTATATATTTAGAAATCCGAAATACAACAGCAAAATGTCGAATTTTTTTTTTGGGGGGGGGTGTTGTATTTTACTAATACTAGTTAAGAAATGCACCTTCCGTACGTCGTTTTATTAACTAGTGTTAATGAAATAGTAACAGAAACATTGATTATGTGAGAATCCGTGGAAAAAGAAACAAATGTGTCGGTTTACGTATAATCTCCTCAAGTGAATATCGCTGCGATGGGATCAATGAAGAACCGACCTCCCTGCCATCTTTTTCTTTCTGCGATTTTATTTAAAAATCAATACGCATTCATATCTACACATTTATTCTGCCCTACTTTATATGAACCTATTGTTGGCCGAAGGAAAAACTTCAACAAAATCATCATTAAAACCAGAACGAAAACAAAGCGAGTCCTGTAGTCAACTGCTTGCAGTCAAATTATTATAATTATATAATCTTATCGCTGTTGAATAAGGCATATATACGCAGCGTGATGGTTTATGCAAATGAAACCTAGCAAGTGAGAATTGAGGATATGCACTGCATGATGATTTGTTTTTTATTGTTTGTTTGGTTTTTTTTCCAAAAGACTCATCACTTATCAAGGCCTGGACGCTACTCGAGGATAAGAGTTAATGAGTATACGGTAGTCAATGAGACGATATTGTAGTAATTATTAGTAGCAGAAATTTCGTAAATTGGATTACTTAAGGGGACGACTCATCAAAAACTTGTTATTAATTTTTGGGACATTTGTGTTGAACAAAGATGGCGGCGTATAGTTCAGATCAGTAACCAAGATGGCGACCAAGAATCAAATGTGGTGCGTCACGTAGTTAACCTCTTAAGTTCTGAGATATTATGTTGAACAAAGATGGCGGCATAGTTCAGATCAGTAACCAAGATGGCGGCGAAGAATTAAATGCGGTCCGTGACGTAGCAAATGGCAAACTGATTGAATCCAAAATTCGACGATTTTTATAATAATTTTGTGACGTTTTGATTGGTTGTTTAGCACAGCCGTTGGTTATAAAAATGATTGGTGAATTCATTCGTTTCATACCCCCCATCACAAGTCAAAAACATTTTACACTTGTTTATGTTGGACTTGATAACTTTCTGCAAAATGAAGAGTCCTCATCACAAACAGAACTCCGGTTTATAACAATAACAAACTATTTATTAATTTCATTACTTGATAACAGCTACTGTCTAAATTGAGGTGACTGACTACAGCAGTGAACGATGCATGTCTAGGCAAGTAATGTCACAGGCTAGTTGACATCATAACATCAGGCCCGGAGGCTTCCAGGTCGGGAGCACTTGATCAGATCAGCCATTCAGTTTGCTGGCTACGACTCTTATCCTTTTAGAATTCCTTTTTCTGAATCCAACCCTTTTTCCTCACCTCTCCCTTGGAGAGTAGTTAAAAACATCCTTTCTCTCTTACTCTCAGGGCCTCTCCTTGTCTCAACCACTAAACACCTCTCTCTCTCTCTCTCTTTCGTAGGAGGGGGGGGGGCTCACACTGATATCTATTAGCAGTTTCCTGGGGTTCTTCACCAGCACTGTGTGCAGCCCCTATCAACAAATGCCCCTTCTAATACAAACATCTCCTCTGACATCTCAGAGATAATTCCAATTTTGTCCCCATTTTTGAGACAATATACTATCTGGCTTGCATGAAACAAACCCATAATGACAGCTCGGCGTTTGGTCCTATTTTGCCAGCTAAGTCTTTGCATTTCCCTGCACTCCTCCATCTCATCTTGTCTGGTCAAACATCCCCCTCACCACAATATGCACATTGCTGCATGCACTGCATGACACCATAGTGTCACAATAATTGTTGAGGTTTTATAAAGATTGATTTAAGTCAAGCATCTCACTAAAAGTGACTTAATTAGGCATGTGATTATGTGATTATGTGATTAAGTTTGTCACATGACCATATGTTTTGAGTGCTTAGTGAAGATTAAATTCATAGAAAAATAGCTCACTGAACTTTATAACACACTAGCAGGTCGTCCAGCATTGGCCGGTCATAAAATATGCATAAATATTATATTTTAATCTATGCAGATTTCTTATTTATTATTATAGAGCCGATTCTCTATTGATTATTATATTGTACCTTTTTTTTTTTTTTTTTTTTTACACAGTGATTACCACTTATCAAGGCCCGGAAGCCACTCAGGGATAAGGGTTATTGCAAGTACATTAAGTTAGTGAGGAGATTTGCTGAAGTGTTTACTTAAGGGGGCGGTTCATTAGGAATTTGTTAACATTGGACTTGAAGACATCCAAGTTGTAGTCCGGAGGGAAGCAGGCAGACGGAACAGAGTTCCACAGGCGTGGAGTTCTAAGAAAGAAGCTTTGTTCATGGAATCCGCGTTTTGATTTAGGCACAGATATAGAGTGAGGGAAATTTTTCACAGTGGATTCAGCTAGACGGGTGTTTCTCGTGAAAGATTGGCGAGGGGGGACCAGAGATTGGAGTTCAGACGAGCACCTGCCATGGAAATAACGATAAAACAAGGACAGGCTCGCAACGTCTCTTCTGTGGGAGAGAGGTTGCAGGGTAGAGAAAAGGGCATCCCCCACTAAGCCACAAAGTCTATTTTGTACTCTGTCAAGGCAGGATAGGCTGTTTTTAGCAGCTCCTGCCCAGATATGGCAATATATATTTGTAGCCGTAGCAATGATTTCAAAACTTATAAACAATATGACTTGGATACCATCCGCTAGAATCAAAATCAGAACGTTTAGCAGTTCATCCTTCATTGTTATTTATCTCATCAGCATCATTACCATTTGAGCTACCGACAGATAGATACAGAATGTTTAAAATTAAACGACTTTGAGCTATGTGCAAAGCTCACAGCAGGAATAATATTCTAATTGACTTACCCTGCAAAGGTCAATTGGTTATATTTGTCACTAACTTTAAGTATTTACTTCAAAAGTGCTCAATATGTAGGTAGAGCTAGTTAGTTAGTTATAAAATATATATGCCGTTTAAGCTACACTGAATATTCTGCGTTTCATCCACTCTAGGACTTTTCAGGCATAAGAGTGGATGAAACGCGGAATATTCAGTGTAGCTTAATCGCCATAAAGCCTGAAGAGTCCTAGAGTGGATGAAACGCGGAATATTCAGTGTAGCTTAATCGCCATATATATTTTATAACTAACTATATATATATATATATATAGCGGCACTGATGAGTTGTGATACAATGAAATAGGACTCTGTATGTCTATGACTACGAATATTTTAAGCCCCCCTCTTTGGGTTGAGCACTGTCATAAATAATCTCACCCGCTACTTAATTGGCTGAAAAATGCGACGCTCGCTCTTTGTTTATAAACAAAGCGGTTAGAGCACTGTAAAAGTGGTGGACGGATGTTTGTTTAAATAGACATTTGGCGAGATAATTTATGGGTGCCGCTCCCGTGAGTCGATCGGTAGAACTGCTGACTGTCAACGCGATGGTTCTAGGTTACATCCATGGCTTGGGAGAGATGCTAGTCTAGCAGCATTGATGAGTTGTGATACAACGAAACAGGACTGTATGTCGATTGACTACAAATATATATATGTATGTATATATATAAATATTTCCTTAAGCTGGAATGTTTTCATCTTAAATTTTACACAATTATTCAGAATGTAGAAATGCATATGCACGAATAGAATTCAGCTTAATAGTGAAACGAAAACAATCGTTTAATAAGAAACAATAAAAATAAATAAGTAATTAATTAACACTCGTTTTTTAAACGAATATGCAAATTAATTAACCTTCATGTCGTTGCCCACATATCTATAGCTGAGTATATTAAGAAGTTCGCTTTAATAATTTTTAAATAGAAAAGTAGGCTTTTAATATCAGTGTCAGAGTGAGAAAAAAAACTCAATTTTTGTATGTGGATGACTATAATGCTCCCTGTATGGGTTGAGCATATTGGGAAATGATAGACAAACTGCCATTAGCATATTAAGCAATGCTCTTTGTGCAAATAAATTAAGCTGGGGCGTTTGGACAAGGTCAAAACATTGTTAGTTCACTACCCACATAGCAGCAGCCGAATAGCATAATGGTTAGAAGTGCAGACTGTCGTTTGGGTTGTCGAGTTTCGATCCTGGCTTGATGTAGTTGCTAGTCTAGCCGCACTAATGAACTGTGATACGGTGAAACAGTACTGTATGTCGATGACTATATATATATATATATATATATATATATAAAACTGAGTTTTATATATATATATATATATAGACTACAAATTAGTCTAGCGGCACTGATGAGTTGTGAAACAACGAAACAGGTCTGTATGTCGATGACTAAAATATATTTTATAAAGCTCCCCTCTTCGGTAGAGCACTCTCGTAAATTATCTTACTCGCTACTTAATTTAGCTGAAATAATGCGAAGCTCGCAATTTGTTTACAAACAAAACGTTTGAGCCCTCTACGAGTAGCGGACGGATGTTTATTTAAATACGCATTCGGACAGTTTAATTTCGGCCACCGATTCCGTAGTCAGGGGGTAGGACTGCCGACTGTCATCACGACGGTTCTAGGTTCGATCCTCGGCTTGGGAGAGGTGTTAGTCTAGCGGCACTGATGAGTTGTGAAACAACGAAACAGGTCTGTATGTCGATGACTAAAATATATTTTATAAAGCTCCCCTCTTCGGTAGAGCACTCTCGTAAATTATCTTACTCGCTACTTAATTTAGCTGAAATAATGCGAAGCTCGCAATTTGTTTACAAACAAAACGTTTGAGCCCTCTACGAGTAGCGGACGGATGTTTATTTAAATACGCATTCGGACAGTTTAATTTCGGCCACCGATTCCGTAGTCAGGGGGTAGGACTGCTGACTGTCATCACGACGGTTCTAGGTTCGATCCTCGGCTTGGGAGAGGTGTTAGTCTAGCGGCACTGATGAGTTGTGAAACAACGAAACAGGTCTGTATGTCGATGACTAAAATATATTTTATAAAGCTCCCCTCTTCGGTAGAGCACTCTCGTAAATTATCTTACTCGCTACTTAATTTAGCTGAAATAATGCGAAGCTCGCAATTTGTTTACAAACAAAACGTTTGATCCCTCTACGAGTAGCGGACGGATGTTTATTTAAATACGCATTCGGACAGTTTAATTTCGGCCACCGATTCCGTAGTCAGGGGGTAGGACTGCCGACTGTCATCACGACGGTTCTAGGTTCGATCCTCGGCTTGGGAGAGGTGTTAGTCTAGCGGCACTGATGAGTTGTGAAACAACGAAACAGGTCTGTATGTCGATGACTAAAATATATTTTATAAAGCTCCCCTCTTCGGTAGAGCACTCTCGTAAATTATCTTACTCGCTACTTAATTTAGCTGAAATAATGCGAAGCTCGCAATTTGTTTACAAACAAAACGTTTGAGCCCTCTACGAGTAGCGGACGGATGTTTATTTAAATACGCATTCGGACAGTTTAATTTCGGCCACCGATTCCGTAGTCAGGGGGTAGGACTGCCGACTGTCATCACGACGGTTCTAGGTTCGATCCTCGGCTTGGGAGAGGTGTTAGTCTAGCGGCACTGATAAGTTGTGAAACAACGAAACAGGTCTGTATGTCGATGACTAAAATATATTTTATAAAGCTCCCCTCTTCGGTAGAGCACTCTCGTAAATTATCTTACTCACTACTTAATTTAGCTGAAATAATGCGAAGCTCGCAATTTGTTTACAAACAAAACGTTTGAGCCCTCTACGAGTAGCGGACGGATGTTTATTTAAATACGCATTCGGACAGTTTAATTTCGGCCACCGATTCCGTAGTCAGGGGGTAGGACTGCTGACTGTCATCACGACGGTTCTAGGTTCGATCCTCGGCTTGGGAGAGGTGTTAGTCTAGCGGCACTGATGAGTTGTGAAACAACGAAACAGGTCTGTATGTCGATGACTAAAATATATTTTATAAAGCTCCCCTCTTCGGTAGAGCACTCTCGTAAATTATCTTACTCGCTACTTAATTTAGCTGAAATAATGCGAAGCTCGCAATTTGTTTACAAACAAAACGTTTGATCCCTCTACGAGTAGCGGACGGATGTTTATTTAAATACGCATTCGGACAGTTTAATTTCGGCCACCGATTCCGTAGTCAGGGGGTAGGACTGCCGACTGTCATCACGACGGTTCTAGGTTCGATCCTCGGCTTGGGAGAGGTGTTAGTCTAGCGGCACTGGTGAGTTGTGAAACAACGAAACAGGTCTGTATGTCGATGACTAAAATATATTTTATAAAGCTCCCCTCTTCGGTAGAGCACTCTCGTAAATTATCTTACTCGCTACTTAATTTAGCTGAAATAATGCGAAGCTCGCAATTTGTTTACAAACAAAACGTTTGAGCCCTCTACGAGTAGCGGACGGATGTTTATTTAAATACGCATTCGGACAGTTTAATTTCGGCCACCGATTCCGTAGTCAGGGGGTAGGACTGCCGACTGTCATCACGACGGTTCTAGGTTCGATCCTCGGCTTGGGAGAGGTGTTAGTCTAGCGGCACTGATGAGTTGTGAAACAACGAAACAGGTCTGTATGTCGATGACTAAAATATATTTTATATATATATATATATATACATAAAGAATACATTACCATGAGACTGCTTCTCTAAATACTACAACATGATCATCTTCAAATCCAATATCCATAAATTCTTTTTTATGGAAATTCACCATCCCAAATATGACAATACTCCATACATGGTCTGATAATAGATTTGTAAAGATAGAAAATAGCCTCAGATATAATAAAGTTCTTTGAGCGATAGAGAGAACTGACTCTATAAGAAGCAGGAAGAGCAATGGATTTAATATATAAACTCCAGGAAAGATTTGATGAAAAAGAAAGCCCAAAAAGTTTCAGTGTTGATTTCTTTTCAAGAGCAGAGACATCTGTGAGGGGCACACCTACGATTGAAGGACACAAGCTGAGTCATAAAACGATTAAAGGAAACAAGTGAACCATGCATGGTCTCTCATGAGTGCACAGTGAACGAGGCATTAAAAAAATGACTAAGTTCAGCATTTACTCACACCCCACCATTTAGGCTCAAAATCCCCAGGAAACGTCAAATCCTGGTGAAAATGAACAAACAGTACAGTTTAAGACCTTAACATATGTAAATTTGAGTTTTGCACCGTGCAAAAAAAGAAATGACTAAGTCCATCATTGCCTCCCTCCATTTAGCCCCAAAAGTCCCCAAGGCCTTAACATATTTAAATTTGAGTTCAGCACCATGCAAAACTGCTAAATAGACATACACAGAAACTTTTGGACAAATATGATAAAATAGTTCCAAAAATGGAGTGCTTTTATTAGCCCTAAAAGAGCCCCGGGGCACACCCACGAATTATCATGAAGTATAGACAAACAAAATTCTATAGAAATCAGTTAGTTACAACTTTTCAGAAAGTTTTATAAAAATCCAATGCATTAATTTTTTTAATAAGCACAAAAATGTCAATTTTAGCCATTTTTAACCCAAAAGGCACCCCTAGGGGTTCAGCTGAAGTTTTTCCGGAAAACCCATTCTGTTACTTTTTTACTCATATCATGTTTAATGTTTGTGCAAAATTTCAAAAACATTCCAAGGCGTAGTTATCGACAAAAATGCGGACAGAAAAACGGACGAACAGACATGGGTGAATGTACAGGTCCACCCTACTTTTGTCGGGGGACCAACAAACCATTTTGTACCCCAATTCACAACTGAAGCTAGGTCAACTTCTTGATTAGCTGCATATTTCAACAGGTCCCAGGGCAAGAATCAACACCAGAAAAGAGAGTGATATCACCAGAATTATATTCTCTGGAAGAGTGTTGACATAGAGAAGAAACAGCGTTGGGTCTAAAATAGAAATAAAAGAGAAATACCAGCAAAAGAGAATGAAGAGACACGATCCAGAGTTACTCGTATGCCTTGATTAGAAAGAAAAAAAGCGTCCTCATAAGAATTCTCATCAATTCATTCATCTGATGAAATCTTATTCTCCAGTGGCTTTTAACCTTGATATGTGGTTACTCCTTAATAAAGAGAGAGGGGGGGGTACATATGTATCAGGTTTTTTTTTTTTTAATCTCATTATCCCTTATTTTAGTCTACACAAGATAACAAGGGAGAATACTCTTAGGAATATTTGACAAGATGTAAGGGAAAAAACTCATTTTAACATTTAAGTTTATTTTAAACAAATATTTCTCAAACTCCGTGAGGGATTTAGTGTCAGTTTCTAACCAAATGTACATCTCATTCCTCAAACATTTTTCAAAAATCTAAAAGACGAAGGAATCTTGCTTTTTTTTTAAATATAAATACGACGGCGCTGTTTTACAACTTGTCATTGTGAAGAGGGAGACAACTCTCGTTTACTAAAAAAAAATCCGTTAATTTTTTTCATCTCATAATTTTGGACGCTTGATTGACGATATTTTTATTAAATCAAAACATTAAAAAAAAATTTAAAAAAAAACAGCTGCGACGAATTTTTTTTTTTTTTATGCAACAAAGCTGATAACATTAATATTACAAAATGTAGTTTTTACACGACTATTAAGAGAATCGTTTCTGTTTTCATATTATAATTTACGATGCTAAAACCGAGGAACTAACGATATTTTCATTAGATGAAAACATTTTAAAAAAAAAGAAGCTGCGAAGTAAATGTTATGGTAAGGTTTTTTTTGTTTTTTTTTTAATCTGTTTTTAACAAAGTCGCCGTAGCTTTAAAAGTTTCATCATTGTTTTATTAAAGAGTTTCATTCTTGATATTTTTTTTTTATTTTAATACAAAGAATGAAAGCTGCAGCGACATTTTTTCAATGCCACAATGCTTATAACATTAATAACATCAACATCTAGTTTTTAACATTACAAAAAATGAAAATACGATGATATTTGTAGATGAATTGGTGAATGTTACCTTACGCTACAACAGAACACCGACCACATTTCTAGGTGTATCAGAATTTTTGTAGGAATTTTTGACACCCCTAACACGAAACTGCGAATAAAATATTTTTAAAAAATCGTAATTTCTCTTTTAAAAGTGGGTTATTTATTTTCTTTATGGATTATACTTCCAAAATAAACTATTAAAGTTGTTTTAAAAGTAATAGAAATATATATATTTTTTTAAAACAGTAATGAATTTTACGAACTCAATATTTTTCAATTCTTAAACTTTAAAAATCTATCAAAATTGATTCTATTTTTACGATATTTTCAGGGTCAATGTGAAATTTTATGCTCTTTCCAATAAACCGATTATAATATTTTAGACAAACGTTTTTTTTTAATTCGCCCCCCCCCCCCATTTTCAAGTGTCTATTAAAAAGTAAATAATTAATTTATGTGCCAAATTTTTATATATCACAAATTGAAGAGAAAAGGTCAATAAATAATACAGGGTGTTTCAAAAGTCTTGGGAACATTACAAATTCTTATATCTCATGAACTATTCCAGGTAGAAAAATGAAACTGGTGTCATTTTAAAGCTTGCTTAATCAAGTTTTTGGTCATACTAATGATTTTCGTCTTATCTTTCCATGTGCAGTAATGGCGTTCTCTAAACAAGACAAGGCGTTTTGCGTCCTCCAATTTGCAAAGACTGAATCGTGGACATGTGTTCAGCGTGCATTTCGCAGGAAATTTAAAAAAGAAGTCCCTGAAAGGAAACCCATTGTCAGATGGCATGCTAAATTTGTGAAAGATGGGTGTTTATGCCCAAGTAAGCGAACAGGTCGCCCTTCAACTTCAGAAGCTGCAGTTGAGCAAGTCCGGACAGCCTTTCAGCGGAGCCCCCGTAAATCAGTGAGAAGAGCCAGCAGGGAACTTCAGCTTGCTCCAGCAACTGTCTGGCGTGTCTTAAGGAAACGACTGCAAATGGTACCTTACATGCTCAAGTTGGTCCAAAAGTTGAAGGACACTGATAAGCCACTTCGCCGTGACTTTTGCATTGCAATGCAAGAGAAGTTGGAAGATAACGGCTTTGATGACCGGCTTGTTCTTAGCGATGAGGCGACCTTCCATCTGAATGGCAAAGTTAACAAGCATAGCACTCGCATATGGGGTACTGAGAATCCTCATGAAATTCTTGAGCACGAGCGAGATTCACCAAAAGTGAACGTGTTTTGTGCAATTTCCAAGAAAGGTGTCTATGGACCGTTCTTCTTTGAAGAGGCAACTATCACTGGTGAATCCTATCTCAACATGATGGAAGACTGGTTAATGGCTCAGTTGGAAGAAGCAGAATCTGATGACTTCATTTTTCAACAAGATGGTGCACCACCACACTGGAGACTTAGAGTAAGGCAGTTTCTTAACACAAGGCTGCCTAGTAGATGGATTGGGAGATCTGGGCGAGGTGATGACGTTCTCATGCCCTGGCCTCCTAGGTCTCCAGATCTTACCCCGTGTGACTTTTTCCTTTGGGGCTTTGTCAAGCAACAAGTCTATGTGCCGCCTATTCCAAGAGATATTGACGAACTAAAGGCTCGAATAACGGCAGTTGTGGGAACCATTGACGTCAAGATGCTGGAACGCGTTTGGCAGGAAATGGACTATCGACTAGATGTCTGCCGTGTGACGAATGGTGCTCATATTGAGCAAGTTTCAAGATTCCCCACAAAACTTGAAACTTTAACCTTTCCAACGGTACCAATTTCATTTTTTAACTCCTAATAGTTTTTGAGTTATTAAAAATCTTTATGTTCCCAAGACTTTTGAAACACCCTGTATATTCAAATTTAAAACAAAAAAGTAGTGCTTTTTTAGAAATTTACCTGTAAAGTTCGAAGTTTAAAACCATTTTTTAAACCCACATTGTTTGTTTTTTCTTTTGTTTTTGTTTTTTTTAATGAAACCTTGGTCCTTGCTCCTTTAATTGAAAAAATAATAGGGCTTGAATGACATTTTTCGAGGAGTTATAAGCTTGGAAAGACATGGTGGAATTATTCACTATTTTTCACGAAATTTCTGACACACCTACCACATTTCTTGGCCTTTTGGTCAAGATCAAAGTGTCGTATCTGTTCCGGCAGATGCTGCACTTAAGATAATTTGTACCAGCCAATGGAGGGGAAACCCTCTATACTGGGACAATTATTATTTTTGATAACCAGAGTGCCCCCTTTTTGCCTACTTTTAGGGGAGCTGGTTTTTACCTCACATTAAAAACGGCCTTGTGCCTAATTTGCTCAGTGGGGGAGCAAATAAATACCATCTGTTCCGGCAGATACTGCAAGCTATGACTAGCAAAGACCAGATGTGGGGGCAACCCCACATGCCTGACCTTTAACCAGCTCCCATTTCCCACCTCTCGGGAGCTGGTCCCCTTTTTCCCTTCCCCCTCCCTTCACTCCTCACATTAAAAATCGGCCTTGTGCCTAATTTGCTCAGTGGGGGAGCAAATAAATACCATCTGTTCCGGCAGATGCTGCACTTAAGATAATTTGTACCAGTCAATGGAGGGGAAACCCTCTATACTGGGACAATTATTATTTTTGGTAACCAGAGTGCCCCCTTTTTGCCTACTTTTAGGGGAGCTGGTTTTTACCTCACATTAAAAACGGCCTTGTGCCTAATTTGCTCAGTGGGGGAGCAAATAAACACCATCTGTTCCGGCAGATACTGCAAGCTATGACTAGCAAAGACCAGATGTGGGGGCAACCCCACATGCCTGACTTTTAACCAGCTCCCATTTCCCACCTCTCGGGAGCTGGTCCCCTTTTTCCCTTCCCCCTTCCTTCACTCCTCACATTAAAAATCGGCCTTGTGCCTAATTTGCTCAGTGGGGGAGCAAATAAATACTATCTGTTCTTCAGATGCTGCACTTCCATTTCTTGTTCTCTTTCAGTGGAGGAGAAATCCTTCACGTCTGAGACAATTTTAATTTTTGTACCTTTTCTCCACGTTAAAAAACGACCCTGGTGTCTGACTCTGTCCCGTGGGGAGGCATAGTAAATAGGTACCACATTTGTTGTTGTTTTTTTTTTAGAGGTATTCGAGGTCGCTGACAACGAATCTGATATCCAAATCTGTCGTAAATTTCCCGTTTGCATGGTATGAACTCCTGGACCCTGGGACTATTTTACGCCACTTCACCGCTTTCAGTAGTATTTTCTTATAGTGAAGTGACTTATCACATCGCATATGAATATTTAGCAAACATTTGAAATAAAAAGAAAGTTAAAAAAAAAAAAAATGGACCACATTTTCTTTTTACTTTGTTATTTCAAAATGTCCGCTAAAGATTCCTCCGCGATGTGATAAGTCACTTCACTAAACGAGTGCGCACAAGAACGCGTAATGTAAGAAAACACTACTGAGGGCGGTGAAATTGCAAAAAATAGTTCCAAGTTCCATGGGGTTTATACCATGCAAACGGTAAATTTGCGACGGGTTTGATTATCAAATTTGTTGTCAGCAACCTTGAATACCTATATTTAAAAAAAAAACAAATTAGAGTGATCGGTGTTTTATTGTAGTGTAAGGTACCATTTACCCTGTTTCCATATCATAATTTACGACACTAAAACCAACGAATGAACTGCATTTTTATTAGATGGAAACATTAAAAAAAAAAAAAAGAAGCTGCAGCAACTTCTTTCCACATTTTTTACGACTGCTTTTTTTGTAAATTAAAAAGCAAATGTCATCGTAAGGTTTTTTAAACATTAGTCTTTAACATCGGGAAAATGCGACAAAAGAAAAAATTTTTTTTCAAACAAAACTTTTTTTAATAAAACAAGGATTAACATTTGAAAAAAGTCTGCTGCGGCTTTTTCTTTTAACAAAGCTTATAATATCTAGTTTTTAACATAAATAATAAATCGCAGATATTTTTTTTAGTTTTTTTTTTTTTTAGTTTTTTTTTATAATAAAAATAAAAATTCCTCTAGAACTATCGTCGCATTTGCATTTTTTTTTATGTTAAAAATTTGTTACAGTGAAAAGAAAAGTCGCCACCGCTTTAAAAGTTTCATCCTTGTTTTATTAAAGAGTTTCATTCTTTGTATCTTTTTTAAGGTTAAAGACTATTTTTAAAAAAACCTTATCATTTATTTTTTTTTTTAATTAAAAAAAGTAGTCGTAAAATGTAGAAAAAGGTTGCCGTAGCTTCTATTTTTTTTTTATGTAACAAAGTTGATAACATTAATAATACAAAACGTAGTCTTTACGCGACTATTAAGAAAATCGTTTCTGTTTTCATATCAAAATTTCCTTATTGATTTAGACTATGAAGGCAAAAAGGAATCGTATGTTAAAAAGTAAATGTTGCTGTTATAAATATTATAAGATTTGTTCAGTAAAAAAAATGAAAAAAAAACTTTTTTTTATATATTTTCATCCTGGTTTTACTAAAAAGTTTTGTTGCAACTTTATTACATTTAAAAATAACCGTCGAAGTTTGTTTTTTTTTTGTCTTTTTTATTTTGTCTTTTTAATTTTATTTTATTTATTTATTTATTTTTTTTTTTTTTTGATGTTTTGATTTAATAAAGATATCGTTTGTTTTAGCGTCCTAAATTATAAGATGAAAAAAAATGAACGAATCTCTTAATAAAATGGAGTTGTCTCCCTCAGATCAATGACCTTGGAGATATATATATATATATATATATATATATATATATATATATATATATATATATATATATATATATATATATATATATATATATATATATATATATATACTTGAAAAAATACTCCCACACTAAACAATAGACTGGAATTGAGCTCCGCTTTTATAATATAAGTTTAAAACATAAGAAAAACAATAATTAAAAAAAAAAAAAAAAAAACCTTGCTTGAATAGTCATCTCCCTTGATTCACAAACGCAACAAGTATTTCAAACATCAACTGATTTATTTTAACGTTCTCCTAACGTCATTTTTTGTTCTATATTTCGCGGTATCACGTGGCAAACTCGGCGGCTACTTTTCCAATTTTGAACACTCTTCCGCTGTCTTCTCTTGAAAATGGACTAATAAGTCTGAAATATATTGAGATTTATATCACCATTGAATACAACAGAAAAAAAAAATTACTGTTGTTTAGAGTTAAAATTTGTGTGAAAAAGAAAAAACAAACAACAAAAAAAAGAACTTTATTTCTTTTGTTTGCATTTAATTTTACTCTATATAAAAAAAAAAATCTCGCATTGTTCTTGGCTTTTAATTTTACCTTATAATTTTCTTCAACAATGCTTCAAGCAAACTACAACCTACTTATATATATAGGCACCGCCAAAACTGGGGGGGGGCAGGTCAGTACTTTTTGACGGACCGTCTTTTTAAAAATCTACCAAAAATCAGGTAATTATCCGATCAATACGAAATTTTCAGCGATTATTAGGAGAAGAATGAACTTTATAACAGTGTACTTATTTTTCATAAACGATATTTATATATATATATATTTTTTGCTTACAAAACCCCCCCTTGTTTTGAAGTGGGAACAAATATGCTTAAAATAATCATCTGAGACTGAAATCAACATATTGTGTTGTAAGGGACAGAATTATAGATTAAAAAAAAAAAAAAAAAAAAAATTGTTTGCATACCTTATTTTGACGTCTGAATATCAGAACTTCGATTGTGTTTAATTATCCCGCTTTTGAGTTTTGAAGTGTGAAATTCGGTGAATATGTTAAGTAAAATAATTAATTTAAGTTAAGCAAAACAAAAAAAATTTTTTTTTAATATTTATACGAAAAAAGCTATTTTAAAATTTTTGATAAATAAATTAACAATTTTTTTTTAGCGAGCCGAATAATGCATGACCATTATTAAACAGGGCATGCTTTGAATAATCGATACCAAAAAAAAAGATTCGATAAATATTGTGCCCTTTGTGTTAAAAATAGCATCTTTTTTTTCGATCCCGTTTGAAAACGTTTGCCGCCTTTGACTATGGTGGACCAAACGCGCTGAAATAATTTTTTTTTATTCTGCTTTAAATTGCCCCCCCCCCCATTTTGGGGAGTCTGGCCCCCACACACATACACATTAAAAACCAAACGCATACAAATGGTCACCCATCTGGTACTGGCCAGCCTCAGCTTAATAATACATTGAAATTTTCGTCACTGAAAAATAAGTTTTTTTTGGCCTGTTTGGTCTTCCATAGTTTGCTTTTTATCAGACGAAAACGTAAACAGAGTCGATCTGAACTCTACGTCAACGCGAATATCTGGTTACCTATATGAATAAGTGGAATTATTTGAAATTCAGGTACTTATATTATAATATTTTTGCATATTCTCTTAGAAAATCATCCTAAATCTTAGTTAGACAATAAATAAATTAATTAATTATTTCAAAACCCCTTTTTTTTTAATATTTAAGTACGTTTTTTGTGCAAGACAAAAAATGTCAATTGTTAACTTTTTGGGAAAATTTAACATTTAAAATTGAATTAAAAATAGTAGAAAAAGTTTTACATTATTCTGTTTTCTATATGATAAAATTCAGGGTTTTATCTTTCTGGAAAAAAAAAGTTACTCAGAAATAATGGATTTTAATAAACGTTATTTCGTTTTAAAAAACAACAACAACTTGATTTTGCGGCCATTTTTGGCGGTGCCTATATATATATATATATATATATATATATATATATATATATATATATATATATATATATATATATATATATGATCACGTAAATAAGCATATTTTCTGCGCGAAAAATGTCAATATTTTTATTTAAGAAAATTTTAAATAAAACAGTTAAAAAAAAACGATCATATTATTTTGAATAGAATTGTTTTCACAATCAAAATAACTAGAACGGGTGTCATTTTTTCACTTCATCATGAATACAATATTGTTACACATTGGGTAATTTCCTAATGTATAGTCGCGGTGAGATAGGCTTCGTCATTACTCTTAAGCAGCTTATTTTTACTTATCATATACACATGAAATAATGACCAAAACCGGTTATATTCTGGGAAATCCGTTATTAGTCTGAAATTTCATTAAATATGAAAGTCAAGGGAGATAACTAAAACTTACTAGACCATCGATAAGGGAGGTAACTAGGGGGTTTTAATTCTTAAATCTCTGAAGTTTCAGAATATCATAATTACATGTTTTTTGTTTTGTTCTTGTTTTTGTTTGTTTGTTTTTTTTTTTATGTGGATGGGTTATTTGAGGGGCGAGTTGTGTCAAAACATAAAACTGGGTTTCACTAAGAAAATAAGCATAAAATGAAAAGCGAATTTTAAGGTGCTGAAAACGTACACAATTTAATAGACACATGAATTGAATCATATTTTTATCTTTAATAAAACATAATTCTTAAAGGTTTCTACCTTTGATTAGTGATAAGATATTTTAGATAAAAGAGTTACGCGAATCAAATAAGCAAAAAGAATATCGTAAATTTTATGCTTTTTAATTATTAAAAATAAATATGTTTGAAACCAATTGACAGTGAATTCGGACGCTTCAAACGTATAAAAAATACAAAAATACTTGAATGAATGAATGTTGGAAATCACAGCGTCAGATGACACGAATCCTTCCCCCTCCCATTAATCATAACATAATTGGAAAATAGGGAAGATGTAAGAAAGGCTAAGTTTGAGGAAGAGAGAGGGTTGCTGTTTTGCAATTTGTCATTGTTCTAAGGGAGATAACTCGTTTTTACTAAGAGATTCGTTCATTTTTTTTTTTTTTTTTTTAATCTCATAATTTAGGACGCAAATTATTAGGTACGGGCAAAATGAAAGCCGTTGCTCAAAATGTATAAACATTTTGAACCCTCCCTTTACTTAAAAATCACCAAGAATCAGGAAATTAACCAATTTTAATGAAATTTTCAGTATTTATCAAATGATGCACGGGATAATGAACTAATTATTTTTTTTATTTAAATCCGAGTAGAAATGTATTGTGTGTTTAAACAAAAAATACCTTTTTTTTTTTTTTTTTTTTTTTTACAAAGGCATCACCACATTATCAAGGCCCAGAGGCCACTCAAGGATAAGGGTTAAAGAGTGTACAGTAGAAATTGGTCAATATAGTAATCATTAGTAATGAAAATTTGGTAAATTTAATAACTTATATGGAACGGCTCATCAAGAACTTATTTACTTTAGACTTGAACACAACCATATTGTTGAACGTTTACTAAAGTTATGGTTTTCAGTAAATAAAAAACGCAAGAATTTATTTTTGCTTTTTTATATAAATAAAGCATCGTAATTTGTAACAATAAAAATAAAATAAAATAATTTTTATAGGAACATTACGAAAAAAGCCCCTAAATCCGTATTAATGAATTCTATATAACTCGAAGAAAAATGAATTTCTCAAACTACTGATATTACCATTGAATTAAGCATTGCATATGTAATATTTTCACCCAAAAAAAATATAATTGCAAAAAATATTTTTACTTTTTTTTTTTTAAATTACGGGTTTCGCATAATTTTTATATGCAAGATTTTAATAATTTCATTGTTCGCAAGAATGTGAAACTTTTGGCGTAACATATTTTTTTATATAATATTGAACAATAATTTTTAAAAATTAATTTAAAAATAGGAACATAGAAAAATAATTAAATTAAAAAATGCAAAATTTAATACAAACGTTCAGAAAAGAAATGTACGGATGTGCGACTGTGGAAAAAAAAAGAACTTCCGCCCTTTTAATTAAATGACGTCATTTTCACAGTCTTTCGACTGCCTGAAATTTTGGGCCTTCGTAATTTTCGTGTTTACAAAATTTTAGTTTGCTACATTTTGCGAACGCCAGAATCAATCGGTTTTGGGCTAATTAATTTATGTTTTGTACAAAGAAGGTGTGTTTTTTTTATTATTTAATTCAATATCTTAGAACTTTATTTTACTAATTATCTTTGAAATAGACCCAGAAAACTAATATTTATCTTTTAAAGGATTTTTTACAATGAATTTATTTAACTTCAAAATTTAGCTGAATTGGGTAGCTCGCCGTGAAAACATTTTCATAACTTTTTTTTTTTTTACGTGTACAAATATTTTTTTTTTCCTTTTGGAAATTAAGTTTAGTCCTTAATCTTTAAAATAAAATCAAAAATTAGTCGGAAACCTACAAAAAAATTATGATAAATCGGCTTTCAAAACTAGGTCCCCCATTTTTGTTCGTTCATTTTTGCCCGTACCTACTAATTATGCTGTCACTAAGTTTTCACGAGCTATTAACAAAAACATACTTCTGGGAATGTGTTAGAAATTTGAATATTATATTTTTGTAAGATTATATAAAAATTATGTAACACTGAAAGTTACATGTTCATTCAGGCAAGGAAAATATTTAAATCTTACATATACAAATTATGCAAAAAATGTAATCTAAAAAAAATAAGTATTTTTCATAATTATAATTTTTGGTGTGAAAATATTAAGTAAACAATGCTGAATTCAATGATGATACCAGTAGTTCGAGAAATTAATTTTTCTTTGAGTTATATCGAGTCCATCAATATGGACTTTAGGATCTGTTTTCGTAATGTTCCTAAAAAAATAATTTTTCTTTTTTATTGTTACAATTTACGATGCTTTATTTTCATAAAAAGCAAAAATAAATTCATTCATTTTTTTTTTTTTACTACTGAAGACGATAACATGAGTAAAAGTGTCTTTTATTTAAACAAAATAATATATTTTCCCTAAGATTCAAATAAAAATACAGGATTCATTATATTTCGTGATCATTATTTGATAAATACTGAAAATTTTATTAAAATTGGTTAATTTTCTGATTTTTAATGAATTTTTAAGTAAGTTTATACATTTGGAGCATCAGATTTCATTTTACAGGTGGTGGTGGCAGTGGTATTATTATTATTATTATTATTATTATTATTGTTGTTATTGTTGTTGTTGTTGTTGTTGTTGTTGTTGGTGGTGGTGGTGGTGGTGGTGGTGGTGGTGTTGTAATAATAATAATAATAATAATAATAATAATAATAATTTCGTTCGTGAACGTCTCTCTGGAAAGGGATGGGATTCATTTCCAGAGGATTTCCATTAATCCCGGCTTCAAACCAGGAGCTTCAAAGATCAAGGGGTTTCCTAAGGATGTTGGTGGTACCTATAATTGCAGAGGTTTGTAGGCCACCTAAAACATCGGGGATTTGTTGTTTTTTCAATTGTCCTTCCAGACGACTTGATACTACTCCTATTGTACCAACTACGACCGGGATTATTTGTGTTTTAACCCCGTGTATATGCTTTATCTCCAAGGCCAATGGAACATAATTGCTCCACTTCTCATTCTCCTTCTCTCTCGCATTCCTGTCCCAGGGTACTGAGAAGTCTACAATCTGCCAGTTTTTTTGAGACCTTGTTAATGACGACCAAATCCGGACGATTATGTTCCAATTGCTTGGTCGTTATGACACTTTTGTCCCACCATACCTCTACCTTGCCATCCTCACTTGTTCTCACTTCATCAGGCACCTCCTCAAACCATTTTCCAGCACACTTCACCCCAACGCTCAATATATTCGGAGTCCCATGCGATCGTGTCTTTTGCGGTACTCTCTCTGGGCCAGTCCACTATACCCTGCTGCAAGGTGCGCAATTGACTCTGAAGTCTTACCACAAATCCAGCATTCTGCAGCAACTTCCTCTCCTAGAACCACTTTTTTGAACAATCGTGTTCCTAATGCCTGCTCTTGTGCTGCACAAACAAAAGCTTCAGTACTCTTAGCTAGATACCCAGCTCTAAGCTATTGCTATGATCTTTCATCAGGCACTTCTGCTATATCCTGGAAGAACCTTCCATGCATTTTCTTCCTAGCCAGTTCCTCTGCCCTTTCTCTATCCATACGTTTCACATAATCAACCTTGGTCTCCACATACCTCCACTTCATTGGCCATAACCTTAAGCATCTACTCCTCACTTCTAACCACATGCTCCTTCAATGACATATCCTCGGTTCTAACACAATCTTTTACACTTTTCAATCCTCACCCACCATCTTTCCTCTTTTGATACAGCCTTGCTACGCTACTTCAAATGTGAAATATACCAAACATTGCTAAAACTTTTCTTGTTTTGATATCCATAGCATACAAATCCTTGTCAGACCATTCTAAAATTCCCGCACTGTATCTCAAAACACTGACTGCCCATGCATTTACTGCTTTCATTAGATTTCCTCCATACAGTTTCGACTTTGCAATTAGTTTCATTCTTCTAAAATACTCCTTCCTGACGTTTTCGTTCATTTCTCTGTTCATGATGCCTACACCCTCCAGCATTCCGAAATACTTTTATCCTGTATCTTCTATTTCTTTCATGGTTTCTCCATTTGGCAGTACTATTCCATTCGAATGAATCTTTACTCCTCTTTTCATCACCAGCACCGCACATTTACTAATCCCAAATTCCATCCCAATGTCTTCTGAGTATGTCCCCACAAGTTCTACCTCTTTCCATTTCCTTTTCATTTCTACCGAATATTTTCAAATCATCCATAAACAGTAGATGGTTGAGGCGTCTGTCACCAGATCCAAAGTTATACCCCAGTTTTTCTCTCTTCAAGAAGATGCTCAGTGGCATCATTATCCTTACAAAAAGAAGTGGCGATAACGAATCTCCTTGAAATATCCCACGTTTAATGCCCACCTGCCCCATCTCCTCTCTGTTTGCTATCAGCACCGTTTTCCATTGAGCCATACTTGTCTCCAAAAGCCCTACCACATTCTCAGCAACCTTCATCACCAATAGTGTTTCACATATCCATGAATGAGGAACCATGTCATAAGCCTTTCTGTAATCGATCTATGCTATGCTCAGATTCCTCTTCTTTTTCTTCGCATCCTGCATTATTGCTTTATCAATTAGTAGTTGCTCTTTAGTACCTCTCGAGCCTTTCCAGCACCCCTTTTGTTCGTCAGGAAAAACACCATTAGTCTCTAGATGTTCATAAATTTTCTCCACAAATATTCCAGTCATTCTGACAAAGTGGTAAAACACAAAATCAACATTCTTTGCTGATTAGAAAGACAATATTACATCTAGCATCGAACACCTAACTTATTAGGTTATATTGTCTCAATATTTTGGATGTATAATGGGGTATTTATTTAAATGCTGCCCACATCAGCATTATTTGGCACAAGGCCGGGAAAGTGGAATACCCGCAGGCTCCCCTAAAGGAGGGGCACTCCTGCAATTTTAAAAATTGCCTGAGTAACTCCGTCGGCATTCCCCGGTCGGGGCGCCTCAGGCAGCAAGCAATAAACTTGCCCCACCGGAAAGCCCGGTGGCAAGGCCTGGGAGGGTGGACCTCCTAGGTATTACCCAGGCGGTGTACCTCAGTCCAACAGGTGCTGGGCCGGTTCCCGGCCCCTCACCTGTTGGGCTGAGTGTCAAGTGACGAATCCTTGACTGGTACTACCCTGTCTCCGTGCAGCCGAGGCCGCTAGGAGACATCCCATCATCTCAAGAGAGTAATGGGGTATGATCCCACACAGTCGGACGATTCTATTTATAAGCGATGCAGCTAGGAACTGACGAATCGAATTAATTCACGTTCTGCTACCAACCAATCAGAAACCAGAATTGCTCCATAAATATTAACCCTTTTCTGTAGCAATTTTGCATGTTTTTTCTGTCTCAACACGGTAAGAATATTTTGCTCTGTGGAAATGTCTACTGCAAACCAGTCACCTTGCAAGACTTGTTTAGAACAACGAACCATCAGAAACTGTTCTGAAACTAAACATGGCTTACACTTCTAGAGGTACCGAGATAATATTGGGTATCAAAAGGCCCTTAAATTAATAAGAAAGTTAATATGAGTGCGTCCTGCTTGAAATCTTTTTCCAGACTAAAGTTTTCAATTGAAACATGGCTGCACTCACGGGTTAAAATTCAAATCAACCAATGAGAAAGGATGTAATTAAAAACAATGTGTTAAACCAATCAACCAATGAAGTGGCATGGTTCAAATCGTATAATTTATCACACACTGCCAAAGGAGCAGATAATTGGATATTCATTACTTCTTTCTAATTATTGCCTACAAAGTAAATATGTATTAGACTATCAATTAAGTGACAAGTAAATACTTCAAATGGTCACAAGGATTCAACTAACTATTATAGTTTTTTTTAAAGGAACTACGAGATGTGTTTCTGTCTGCTGTGATAGATGAATTTATAGCTAATAAACCTAGTTTTATCTAGATTACCAATATATTAATAATAACAAGAACGATAACTTGAACATAAGTCAAAATGATACCAACTGTCATAGGCATCACAGCACACCATAGAAGACGATCCGTCATTTGTGACAGAACAAGTTGGACAGAAGAAGGGACCATCTTCCTCCATCAATTCTGCCAAAGATGATACAGAAACACCCTTTAAATCCAGGGGAAATGAATGTTTTAAGGAATGAACATTAATACACAGGCTGAGCAAACGTTACTATCGTTCCCATTAATAAGTCTAAGTACCCTTGTCTAGACTCCAAAAGGGTCGAGTTTTATTTGTAAATTTAATTAACATGATTTCTCCCACTGATACCTTCTGAGGGCGATCGCCCAATATATTAGTATCAACGTCTCTTGAGGACAACAAGTAGTCGTTCTGAACTTTTCAATATACCTGTGTCTCAATTCCAGAGATTGCAAAAGCTTTGCTCTACTGGGAGGATCAGGACACAAATCATCTGATCCATAATTATTGATCAACAAACGTAAAAAATGATTATGGGTTAAAATTTCGAGATTTCCTTCAGAAGCAGTAATATATGTAAGCGGTCGGTCATTGATCGCTTTCTGCACATCAGAAAGGATAGTTAAGAAGTCAAAGTTGCTGACTTTCTTTCTACCTATTAATTCCTTCAAACATTGTTTAATTGTTTTTAGCATCTTCTCCCATGTATCTCCTTGCTGAGCCAAATAAAGAGGAATGGTGAGATGACTAATTGAAGATGACCTAAATTTTTTTTTGAATTCGTCTAAAATGAAGATTTTGGATGACATGATGCTGGACGCTTAGAATGTCTTTGCATTGTCTAAATAAACATGCGTAGGAATACCAAACAGATTGGTGAACCTATTTAAATACTAATATAAGGAATCTAGTGCTCAGTTGCGGTAATAGTTCCAAATGTACAGCATGTATACTCATGCAGGTGAACAACAAGACATACAGTAAAGTCAATACCCACTTGTTGAAATGAGTGAACAAATTTTGCCCATTGAGTGGGCAATTGTGAACCTGAGGGTGCTTTATATGGCAATGAATTGATTTTTTTACAAGTAATACAATTACAGAGAATATTTTTTTACTGATAGCCTCCCTTGGAGAATTCAGAAACCAGATAAACTCAACTTAGAAAGAGTTGAATTGTCTTCCAGATGACAATAATGTAAATGCGTCTCTTTGATAACAAGTTCAGTTAAACGATGATGTATACCTAAAAGTATAGGAAATTTAACTTCAAACGGGTGGATATTGGAATTCTGTATACGCCCTTTAGTCCACAACAGACCATCATTATCAATAAACAAACCAAGAGCTGATACGTTTGGAGACCTTATTTGAAGTTTGGTTCAAATATTCTAACTTATAGAGAAATTCTTCCCTCTGCATTCAGGAAAAGAGCAACAATTTTGCTCTATGGTTGGTATCAGTGTGCCTGTGTCTCAACTTACCACAGAACTACAAAACTTTTTCAAAGATATTGATCGTCCTAGTCAATGATGAGAAATCAGAAATATTTATTAGTTAACCATTCTCGTCAGTACAGGAATCATTAGAGAACATAATCTTCTTATTGGATTCATTAAGACAAGGCAAGGGGGACACAGGATTCAACACACTTTTGATGAAATAAGGTAATGATAACAAACTCAATCAAAGGGAGGCAACTCATGCTGAGTTTCCTTTTTAGATTTGGGCGTCAAAAAATTACACCCATTACCAAAAGGGATAATTTTATTGGAAATTTTCCATGATGTCCTATTGAGACATTTAACTATACGGAAATTTTTTATCTGCTGGATCAAATCCAAGCCGACGAGGCCATAAAGCATAGTGCTATTTAAATCCTTATAACCATGACAGAGGCAAAATCCTGCCTCTGTCATATTAGATGTAATTTCATAAAATCTGTTAACTTGAAATTTTAAATTAAGACTATCCATGAATAGGGCAGCGAAAGGAAAGGGTTTCTGAAATCCCAATTTTAGGGAGACATTAAGCTGGCATGGGAGAAAAAATTTGTGACTTCCGGTGTCCAAAATGCAATGGAGAAAAAATGGAGGTCCTTTTCCCTTCAAGGACACTCTGATAACAAGAAATATACAATTATCCTGATCGGATAAACTAGTCCTTCCTACAAAGGATTTTGATGTCTTTGGGTACATTACAATGAAGTGAATCCTCACCCCACAAGTAACACTTGGGTAAGGAAATCCCTTCTTTCCTTTACAGCCTTGGTCCGAGTGGTTACCAAAATACTTAGTACAGATTTGAAGTTCTTTGGCTCCTAGAACTTTCGAGTCATAAGAAAAATATTTGGAGCAGTATGGTCTGTCAATTTATCCAATTTACGAATCTTCTACTGTTCAGTGGTATTATTAAGAAGTTTTAAGGGATCCATACCCTTTTTACGATTAAGGGTCTTATAATCAAAGCAGGCCGCCATATTGAATTGAAATTCTTCTTCTTCTTCTTCTTCTTCTTCTTCTTCTTCTTCTTCTGATGATGATGATGATGATGATGATGATGATGATGATGCAGAAGAAGAAGAAGAAGAAGAAGAAGAAGAAGAAGAAGAAGAAGAAGTGGGTTTGGTAGCCAACTTTACCGCTTCTTTACATTGAAGGGCACTGCCTATAGAAATTCTATTATGTCAAAAAAGTTGGACATAATAGATATAAACGAAGGATAACACTCCTTTGTTCTTGACATTAATTCCCTTCTGTCATTGATAGGGAACTTGAGGAACAGAATGTAAGCAACCATTGATCCAGAAGTAGGGCCTTCTCTGAAAAAATCTGTCCCAAAAGATTTGTCCGATTCAGACAAGTCCAGTTTAACTTGTTCTACAAAGGTCTTGAATTCTTCCAATTTCAGTATCTGCAATCCTGATAATTTCCTCCAAAATTCGATCCTTGATGAGAGAAGGATTCAGGAATTTCTCCTTCAAACAATCCAAAGCTACAGTATAATTATCAGAGGAAACATTCATATTTGAGATTAAGTCATAGGCTTTCTTTTTCAATTTAGATTTAAGAAGAAGCAATTAATCCGCTTCCCCTAAATTGGTGGTACAAAAAAATCTTCTCAGGAAGGTTCTAAATTCAAATTTGTCGGCTGATGGAAGCCCACTAAAATTTGGACATTCCAAATCCAACTTTAAAGGCTGAAGAGAAACTGGGTTTTTAACCTTACAGCCAGACTTCAACTGATGCAATACTTGCCTAATATTGGAAGAAAATATTTCAGAATCTGGACAAAGTGTCAACCTCTCCTGGGAAGATTTCAATATATTATCACAAACAAAAGAGATGCCTATTGGCTTTAGTCTTGAAAAGATCAAAGCTATGGATAGGAGGAAAACAGTTGGCAGGAAGAGAGTTCCACAATCCTGCAGTTCTTGGAAATAAGCTACTGGAATATGAAATTGTATTACAATGAGTGAGACCACCGAGTCAAACGAGCTGAAACAAAGGAAGCAGGAAATGTATCAGATAATTCTGAAGAAAACATAGCATAATACTATTTATGGAAAAGACGGCACAATCACGTTAGCACACAGGTTCTCACCAGATCATCGAAGTTAAGCAACGTTTAGCCTGGCCAGTACCAGATGGGTGCCCATTTGAGAAGGCGAGGTGTGTACCGTGAGGTAAAATACAAGGTTGAGAAATTGGCGCGGTTTATCCTTCTCTCGAGGGTAGATGGGACTCTCTTAAGCCGTGGCAGACTAGTGATGGATGGCGTCACGATAAAAAATACCCTTGATAGCCCTGACAAAGCATCAAGTATTCAGCTACTGACAAGATTTGAATTACACTAAAAACTCGTGTAGTGAGTTCAATCTCAGCTACGGCCACGCTAGATGGATGGATAGAAAAGACTGAGACTAGCAACATCACATCTGTGAGAGAAATTGTGTAGAGAAGAAGAAACAGTTGAGGCTAATCAAATTGCAGATACGTTTCTGCACCTTAATCAAGAACTCTCAAATAAGACAGATTCACCAACTATGGCAACAATATTCCATGCATGATCTGATAGTAGATTTGTAGAGGTGGCGAATAGCCTCTTGTGTGAGAAAGTGTTTAGAGCGATGGTGAGAACCAACTTTACGAAGAAGCAAAGAGAGGAATGGACCTAATATATGAAATCTAAAGAAGATTCTATGAGAAAGAAAAAACAAGAAGTTTCAAATGTGATTTATCTTCAGGAGAAAAGCCATCCATGAGAATCTAAGGAAGAAAAGGGAAATGTCTATGTTTGAAAGACACGAGCTGAGTCCTAACAGGATTAAATGAAACAAGCCATTTCACATATCAATTCACAACTGAGCCCAAGTCAATTTCTAGATTAGCTGTATACTGTATATACTTTTGTATAAGTCGAGTTTTAAGATTATTTTTGGGGGGGTCGACTTATACATAAGTAATATTTTTAGAAATGTTGTTAAACAGCGACTCGCACTTGATCATAACATAGAAAACGCCATTTTGTTTGTGCATTCGGTATATCCCGGTAATCCTAGTAATTAATCGCACTCCTTCCAAACCCCACTGCAGTGTGTTTGTCAGCATGTAAGCACATGCACGGTTTTTCAGTAGGAGGCTTGATAATAGTTAGAATAGCTCTTGCAATGTTCCCTTTCTAGACGTGGCTATAGGCCTAAATTCTATATGATGTATTTGGGGATGATATGACAGTTGTTGTAGTGGGTTAGGAAATGTAGTGTTTACGATATGTTATTCTCTCCTAAGTTCAACAAGTTTTAACAATTTAATGACAACTATTTAATGAAACCATTTTATGGCACTTAACGCACGCGTTCACATTATTGCAGTATATTATGGCTTGTGCAATGTATGTGTTTAAACTATTATGGTATGTGACATAAATTATGTCTAAAAACAGTAATTGTGCCTGCAATCTGCAGCATGCCATTGATCAGAATGTCTGATTAGCAATATTTGTGCTTATTGCATGTAAATGGTTCCATATATGAAAATCGAATAGACCACATTTGCATAAATGCACATATCACTGCTCATGGATGTTGCGAAACAATTTAAAACATATCTTAAATAAAAAACACCAAAAAGGAAATTATCTGTGCAAGAAAGAGCTATGAAACGGACCATTTGATCTGTGCAGAATCTACAGTCAACTTAAACACAGATAATACCTAAAATGACACAATTTTTGGTCTTAAAATGCACATCGACTTATACACAAGTATATATAGTATTTCAACCGATCTAAGGAATATGAGCAAGAAACACAATGCCAGAATAGAGATTGGTATCATCAAAATGAATGTTAATTTTCAGAATAATGTTCTCTGAATAATGGAAAATTCTTTGTAGGGTTTTCCAAATATTTACACCCACTCTGAAATGATGAATTTATAAGACGAAGTAAATTTAATGTAGATTAAAATTTGTTTTGGAATGATTACTTTTTAAATATAACATTTTCACATAGTTATTATGAAGTGTATGTCTTGTAGAGTACATCTTGATTGACTAGGAGCATATATAATTGCCGGTTGCTGTTGAATTATTGCTTTTAGGTTTTTATAAAGTGCGTTTATTGAATTTTTACAAAGGAATCGTTTTTATGTAGAAAGGTGGATTCAGTTTGATATGTAAATTTATTGTAAATCGATCACCCATATAATCAATTTGTAGGAAGGAAGAAGAGTCGTGAATAGTATGTGGGAAGAGTTTCTGCATGGATACCTATCCTTTAAGAACAAAGAAAAAAAAACAGAGTTTGATTATAAAATCAAGCTTCTTAAATCAATATTATTCATACAGTTTCACCTAACACAGCGAAAACTTTTCTAACTTTTTAAACACAACAAAAAGGTTTCTAACTTTTTTAACACAACAAAAAGGTTTCTAACATTTTAAACACAACAAAAAGGTTTCTAACTTTTTAAAAACAACAAAAAGGTTTCTAACTTTTTAAAAACAACAAAAAGGTTTCTAACTTTTTAAAAACAACAAAAAGGTTTCTAACTTTTTAAACACAACAAAAAGGTTTCTAACTTTTTAACACAACAAAAAGGTTTCTAACTTTTTAAAAACAACAAAAAGGTTTCTAACTTTTTAAAAACAACAAAAAGGTTTCTAACTTTTTAAGATAAAGATTCATACAAAGTGCCTTCAATAAGTTTCCAGATTTCTTTGTATAGGTACTTTTATTAAAACTACACACATGAAACTTTAGTCCTCTTCGACGTAATCTCCTCCAGCTGCAATGCAGTCATTCCAACAACTTTTCGAAGGCCCCATGAAAGACCTCTTGTGTGAGCATGTCAATGATCCTGGTCACAGGCTCTGTTATCTCCTCAATTGTCTCATAACGACAGCCTCTAATATTTTCATTGAGCTTAGGGAATAACCTTATCCATGTAATTCTTTATTTGGTCAATCAACTCTGGTGTTCTGACTTCCTTACTCCTACCACACTTCTCATCATCCCTCACAGACTCCCAGCCTTTCTTGAATCTCTTATGTCACTCAAAACTGATGCGCGATTCATACAAGATGGTCCAAAACCAGTCTGCAGCATTCTATATGTTTCTGTGGCATTTCATCCAAGTTTAAAACAGAATTTCATTGCATATCGTTCTTCTAAAGTGTCCTCACGTCCAGATTGTATTTTTGAAATTCACCAACTGTGACAATCAGGCTTTAGTTGGATGTATTTCAATTCCTGCTGTAGCTGTTCATTTGGACCTGAAATCATAAAAAATGGTCAGTCATCTCATAATATGTATAGCAATAACATACTAAATTTTCAAGTCTATGACAATTTTAAATGCCCGTAGAAAAATAAATCTGGAAAAAGTTTAATTTAAGTCACCTCGTATTTATATTATTTGAATTACACTCGTCTATCTGAAACCACTATCAATACTTTCTCACACTCTTTATCTGTTCCTAAACCTAAATGTAGATTCCATAAACAAAGCTTTTTTCTTAGAACTGTATACCTATGAAACTCTCTTCCGAGTGCCTGCTTTCCAGCTGACTACAATTTGATTGTCTTCAAGTCCAACGTAAACAAGTTCTTGATGAACCTTCTTCCTAAGTAATGCAATTTACAAAATTCCCACTACTTATATTTACTACGCTATAATCACATTGACTAATGTATACTCATTAACCCTTATCCTCACGTGGCCTCCGGGCCTTGATAAGTGGTGATTCCTGTGTAAAAAAAAAAAAAAAAAATTATTCAAACTACTGTTCTCATTTTGAGTCTTATTGTCATAATGTTTGGACCCATGGCGTAATGGATAAAGTACTAAGTAAAATTTCAGTTCTAATTGACATTCTTATGGAGGTTGAATGTTCAATCCTCAATACGGCGATACTAACTGTACAATTGCAAATTACTTATGACTTCTACCCCTGGGCAAGGGTGATAGAACAAAAGTATGCTCCTCCTATGAATTAAATAAAGACCTTCGCTTGAATTCCATGTAGATTCCTGAGTTTAACAGAAAGATTCCTGACTTTGACAGAAACAAATGAAGAAGATTGAAGGTTATATCAACTAGCAATCTGAATGATCCAAATAATGCAACAAGAAAACATTATGTAGAGAAGAATACAAAAATATGTTGAGCCAGTAGATATGTCTGTATTATAAAAATGAGTTTAAGTCTGATTCTTTCATCTCACCAGATCAAGTCACAACAAAAGGCAAAACAGGAATATAACGTCCTGTCATGTTGATGATAAAACACTAACCATGGAAAAATAACATTGACGTCCCTTAAGATTCCATCCTGAGCCCAACTCTCTGCCTGATTTTGATCAATGATCTCCCAAATATCATTCTTAGATCATTCGTGGGCATTTATGCAGACGACACTACAATATATAACTACACTTCAAAAGCCGATAATAACCGAGATTTCTCTGATTCTTCTCTTCTGACCTAAACATGTTGTACAATGGAGAAAAAGGTGGCTGGTTAATTTTAATGCATCAAAAACCTTCTCTCTTTCCATCATCAATGCTCTGACCTCCATCTGACATGAATTGAAATGAATGGCTCTTGTTTTGGGGAAGCACCATGCTTCTGGGATTGACCTTCAGTCCTGAACTGAAATGGGGCACATACATCAAATCTTTTCTTACCGGAAAAATGATTGGATCATTCTACCACTCCAGTAGATATCTCACTGCCGATGTAATTCTCTACCTGTATAAGAGCCAAGTACATTTAAGGATAGAGTACTGTTCCCACATCTGGGCAGGAGCTGCTTGGAGCACCTTATCGTGCCTTGGTAGCATCTAAAACCAGCTTTGAAACTTAGTAGGAGATGCCCTTTTCTCTTCCCCGCAACCTCTTTTTCATAGAAGAGACATTGCGAGCCTGACTCGTTAAGCTACAACCGTTAACATCAACAATTACCCCCAGTCTCAATCTGTGCCTAAATCTAAATGCACATTCCATGAACAAAGCTTCGTTCTTAGAACTGCACACCTGTGAAACTATTATTCAAGCTTTCAAGCTACAATATGGGCGTCTTCAAATCCAATGTAAAAAAGTTCTTGTTGAGACACCCCTTAAATAATCCATTTCTTCCCCATTTCCACCACTTACTATTAATATGCTGTTGTCTCAGTGACTACCATACACTCGTTAACCCTTATACTTGAGTGATCTTTGGGAATGCGTGGTTACCCTCTTGTAAAAATAAAACCTATTCCTCACCACAGTATTCAAAGATTGTGTGACTAATGGGGCAAAATCCACTTGGACCACCTAATGATATCAGTTAACATCACAACCCCAAGGTAAGGAGCCATTGCTCAAAACAACAAGGTATTACAAAAGGGTTGACTGGGAAGCCATCAGAGAACACATCAGAGATGCCTCATGGACCAATATGTTGCAATATTTTTGAGCTAATGAGGGGGCATGGTCCTTGACAGTCGGGATATTCTATTTATAAACGATGCTGTTAGGAACTGACGAATAAAATTAATTCACGTTCTGCTACCAACCAATCAGAAAGCAGAATTGCTCCATAAAAATTAAACCTTTTCTGTAAGAACTTTGCATGTGTTTTCTTCGTGTCAACACAGGAAGAATCTTTTGCTCTGTGGCTTCCAACTCAAGAACTGTCTACTGAGAACCATTCAACTCCAGAACTTGTGTAGAACAACTAACCATCGCAAACTGTTCTATCTACTGAGAACCGGTCACCTCTAGGACTTGTATAGAACAACTAACCATCGAAAACTGTTCTGAAACTAAACATGGCTTTCGACTCAAAACCCAACATATTGTAGACTCCATTACATAAATCTATCCTACTTATCTGATTGGTCAAATATCTGTTTTTCTTCAGTTGAAATGAATGACTCTTTCTTTAAAGAACATCCTTATTTTAACATGCTCTCAGGACTGATTTTCATTAATAAAATATGTATATCCAGTCTGTTGCCAAGTCTGCTGAAAAAATGATTGGATCATTCTACCATTCCAAAAAGTACTCAAATTCAGATACGATCTTCTACTTATATAAGAGGTAGATGCATCTGGGGAGGTGCTGCTCAAAGCACTCTTTCCTGCTTTGGTAGAGTACAAAATTGACTTTGAAATCTAGTGGAAGAAGAGATGATCTCTTCTCCTTACAACCATGTTCTCGTGGAAGAGACCTTGCTAGTCTCTCTCTTTTCTATCATTATTTCCATGGAAGGTGCTCGATTGAACTCTAATGTTCAGTTTCCCCTTGTAAGACATTCACAGTAAGAACTCGTCTTCTACAACAACAGAAAATGACTTTCCATTCTCTCTCCAAGCACCTAATATCCAGCCATAAACGACCAACTTCTCTCTGATTCTTCTCTCCTCTGATCTTGATCACATGGTTTAATGGGGAAAGAGGTAGCTGGTTAATTTTAATGCATCTAAAACCAAGCTTCTATTTTTCTATCATCTACGCTCTGATCTCGCTCTGGCATTAATTGAAATGAATGACTCTCGTCTTGAGGAGGCTCTATGTGTTGACAAGCTTCTGGGTCTGACCTTTATTTCTGATCTGAAATGGAACAACACGTACATCAAATCTGTTGCCAAGGCTGCTGAAAAAAATGGTGGGATTGTTCTACCACTCCAGTAGATATCTCACTACTGATGCAATTCTCGACCTGTATAAAAGCCAAATACGTCCAAGAATAGAGTACTGTTGCCACATCTGGGCAAGAGCTGCTCGAAGCAGCTTATCCTGTATTGACAGAGTTCAAAACAGACTTCATAGCATAGTGGGGATGCCCTTTTCTCTTTCCTGCAACCTCTTTCCCATAGAAGAGACTTTTTTTTTGTTTTTTTTATTAAATATCTTTTCTGTGGGAAAAGGGTTGCAGGGAAGTGAAAAGGATATCCCCCATTAGGCTACGAAGTCTATTTTGAACTTTGTCAAGACAGGATAAGCTGCTTCTAGCAGTTCTTGCCCAGATGTGGCAACAGTACTCCATCCTTGGGTCATTGCGAGCCTGTCTCTACTTTATCATTATGTTCATGGCAAGTGCTCGTCTGAGCTCCAATCTATGGTTCCTTCCCTTAGCCGTACTCTCATGAAAAACACTCGTCTAGCTGAAACCACTATCAATAATTTCCCCCACGCTTTATCTGTGCCTAGACCTAAATGTAGATTCCATGAACAAAGCTTCTTTCTTAGAACATCATGCCTGTGGAACTCTTCCTTTTTTCTGCTTTTCAAGTGACTACAGTATGGTCGTCTTCAAGTTCAATGTAAACAAGTTCTTGATGTGCCATCCCCTTAAGTAATTCAATTTACCAAATTTTCCGCTACTAACAATTGCTACGTTTTCCCATTGATAACTGTACACTCATTAACCTCGAGTGGCCTCCAGGCCTCGATTGTGGTGACTCCTTTGTAAAAAAAAAAATAAATAAAAATCTAGTAGCTTTCCTATGAAAAGAGTGTTGCGGTTTTGCAAGCTGATAGTAACCACGAGAAACATAACGTTATAATTAGCAAAAAGTGTATTTTACAGAAGTACACATCAGTATTCTGAGGCCATAACTTGCACGAATCGCTACCTCACCACTTAGATGTAACTATATTCATTATTTCTGCATAAGTACATTATTGCTGAAATAGATTTATCAGCTTACCTCATCACAAGGAATGACCAGCAAGTTGAAACCTTCTCTCTCTAGCAAGACTGAGATAAACATTCCTGTTTAAGCATTTCTTTAATGTTTCCTCAAACTGATGTTAAATGCAACTTGTAAGATTCTTGCATTCCCCCAAGTCACGTGTTTTGCTGTTTCATGAGAATCCAAAATGTTGAGCTATAAAGCAAAAAAAGATTTCTCTGTGATTTACCAAGATGCTGGATACCATTTGATGACCATTCCAGCAGTGATGTTCAACAGAGATGCTTGGAGAGAATCTAAGAAGAATTCTCGACCTAATTGATTTGCAGCAGTTATATATAACTACTAGCATTTCAGCCCGGCGTTGCCCGGGTGTTTGGAGGTGTATGTTGAGCAAAAAAAAAAAAAAAAAAGCGGTAAATTTTTTAAACTTTGATTCCTATTATGACCCCTTAACATTTATTGTTTTGGCCTCAAATCAAGTTATTGAGTTAGATCCATGTCAAAAGAACCTATATCGTAAATTTCAAGTGTTTAGGCCGAAAATTGTCGGAGGAGTTTGGTAGAGTTCTCAAAGGTCAAATCGTTGAACTTTGACCCCTTAACAGCCAAATTTCTGGCCGAAAACAGATTAAAATGATTTTCCCAAATTTCAGTACTATGTATGTCAAATTTCGAGTCTGTAAACTGAAAATTGACAGAGTTATATCATAGGAAAATGTACACACACACAGACACGTTCACTTTTATAGGTTAAACAAAAATATATACGTACTAGCATTTCAGCCCGGCGTTGCCTGGGTGTTTGGATGTGTATGTTGACCAAAAAAAAAAAGTGGTAGTAGGAAGGCAGGCTCGAACCCATACCGCGAAGGAGGAAACATATACATGCATACATACATTTATATATTGCTAACTAAAAATTTTTGACCCAAACCGATGAAAAAGCTTGCCCTATCTCTGAATACCCTTTATGTAAAATTTCAAATGTTTAGACCAGAAATCATCTGAGTAATTTGGTAGAGACCGCAGAGGTCAAATGTTTTTTAACTTTTTGTTTTTGACCCCTATTATGACACCTTAAATTTTATTGTTTTGGGCTCAAAGTTAGATCCATGTCTAAGGAACCTATCTGTAAAATTTCAAGTGTTTAGGCCGAAAATTGTTGGAGGAGTTTGGTAGAGTTCTCAAAAGTCAAATCGTTGAACTTTGACTCCTTAACAGCCAAATTTCTGGCCGAAAACGGATCACAAAGATTTTCCCAAATCTCAGTACACTGTATATCAAATTTTTAGTCTGTAGACTAAAAATTGACAAAGTTATTGTGTAGGGAAATGTACACAGACAGACACACAGACACATTCACTTTTATATATATACTAGCATGGGTTCCCGGTGTTGCCCGGGTGTGAGGTGTATGCTGAGCAAAATAAAAACAACAAAAAAACGGTCAATTCTTTTAATTTGACCCCTATTATGACCCCTTAACATTTATTGTTTAGGGCTCTAATCAAGTTATTAAGTTAGATCCATGTCCAAAGAACCTATATCGTAAATTTCAAGTGTTTAGAAGCAAAATTGTCGGAGGAATTTGGTAGAGTACTCAAAGGTCAAATCGTTGAACTTTGACCCCTTAATCGCCAAATTTCTGGCCTAAAACGGATCACATAGATTTTCCCAAATCTCAGTACCCTGTATATCAAATTTCGCGTCTGTAGACTAAAAATTGACAGAGTTATTGTATAGGGGAATGTACACAGACAGACATACACACAGACACACAGACAGATACACAGACATGTTCACTTTTATAGATATACTAGCATCGGTGCTCAGCGTTGCCCGGACATTTGGAGGTGTATGTTGAGAAAAAAAAAAGCGGTCAATTTTTTTAACTTTGACCCCTTAAAATTTATTGTTTTGGGCTCTAATCAAGTTATTAAGTTAGATCTATGTCCAAAGAACCTATATCGTAAATTTCAAGTGTTTAGACCCAAAATTATCAGAGGAGTTTGGTAGAGTTCTCAAAGGTCAAATCGTTGAACTTTGACCCCTTAATCGTCAAATTTCTGGCCGAAAACCGATCACATCGATTTTCCCAAATCTCAGTACCCTGTATATCAAATTTCGAGTCTGTAGACTTAAAATTGACAGAGTTATTGCATAGGGAAATGTACACACACACAGACAGACAGACACACAGACAAATACACAGACACGTTCACTTTTATAGATATAGATGATAACTATTTTCCTTTTGTGCTTGCTTGTTCTCACTTAACAGACAATAAGAACAATTGTTGCATGGGAGTCACTTCCACTGAAACATTTTTGTTTTTACTCACGTCCACCTCTAACAAGGCATATCGCCACTTGGACATAAGATACTACTATTTGGAACCATGCCTAGGAAAGATTAACAAGATGTTGGTTCATGTTTTCATTAGCAGCTAGCAGCCCTTCATGCTAGATTTGTCAAAGGCCTTGGTTATATCAAAGGCTACAGCTCTGGTTTCACACGCCTCGTCCAGTGCATGGTATATGTGTTCAGAGAAGACTGTTAAATATCCGCAGTAGAACAACATTACCTAAATCCATATTGTTTGTCAGAGAGAAGATCTGCTTTTGAGAGGTGATGGACTAGCGATTGATCAATTAAGTTCTCAAAGATTTTAGCGAAGAGGAGATGATAGGGTGATAATTGAGAGGGTCAATCCTTTCACTTGTACCACAGAGGCCATCTTCCAGCTATTAGGGAAGCAAGATTCAGCAAGACATTTATTGTAGAGCTGGGAAAGTATGGGGACTAGCTCAGCTGAGCATTTCTTAATTAGTATAGCAGGGATGAGACGAGGCCCATACACTTTGGAGGTGTCTAAGTTTTTTTATGATGTTGTGGATATGAGAAGGGGTGATTTTCACATCATCTAGCGTGGCTTCCGTCCACATAGGGAGATTTGGGAGGGAGTTGTCTATTGTGTCTAAGATGGAGTTGGAGGCGAATCACCAGGCAAACAGTTACACCTTCTCAATTGCCGTGCATGCGACCTTCTGGTTGTTGGATAGTGGGAGAAGTACTGATTGCCCTTTATTCACTACACTATTATAGATTTTCTAGAAATCACGAGTTCCTACCTTTTGTGATTCTATACGTTCCTTGACTATTTCAGCATGTTTTCTTTTGACTGTTGCTATTTCTCTCTTACAATGATTTCTAGCATCTATGAACTTTTGCCTATTTGTATTTGACTTATGACGTACAACCAGCAGAATGCATGCTGTCTTTGTGCAATGCCAGTGCATAATCTGTAGTGGGAACATGTGCTTCAATGCCCACTTTGCATGATTCAGTTGTCTCACTGGCATACTGTTCAGCAGAAAGAGAGAAGAGTTGTAAGCTATATTTAATTTCAGAACAGTTTCCGATGGTTAGTTGTTCTATACAAGTCCTAGAGGTGACTGGTTCTCAGTAGATAGAACAGTTTGCGATGGTTAGTTGTTCTACACAAGTTCTGGAGTTGAATGGTTCTCAGTAGACAGTTCTCAGTTGGAAGCCACAGAGCAAAAGATTCTTCCCGTGTTGACACGAAGAAAACACATGCGAAGTTGCTACAGAGAAGGTTTAATATTTATGGAGCAATTCTGCTTTCTGATTGGTTAGTAGCAGAACGTGAATTAATTTGATTCGCCAGTTCCTAGCAGCATCGTTTATAAATAGAATCTCCTGACTGTCAGGGACCATACCCTCATTATAACTCAAAAATATTGCAACATTGGGTCCATTAAAATGTAATGACACTGTTAAAAAAAGGCGTACAACATTATAACTGAACACTAAACTTTATTTCTCACTAGCTGGATGCTTGTCGTTGCCCAGTCGTACGATACACTTTAACATGATATTTTAATTCATGCAGATTGCATATGTATTGTTATAAAATTAATCCTCTGTGGATTATTATATATCACAAGGAATAATTTACTAATTCGCAAAAAAAAAAATTAAAATTAAAAATAAATATTTGGGCTTAACGATAGATGCTCTGAAAATCACTTTTGATTAACGTTTTGTTTTAAATTATGCAAACGAATAAATGATTTGTGGCGATTTTAAATGGTACCTCTTTTATCATAAATTGAACTCATTAATAAGAAAAAATTAAAATAAAATAGCGAGGTACACCTGGGCTTGAACAGGATATTATTCGATCCGTAGTCAAATGATTTACCACTGACCTATATCTCCAGATGTCAATAATTCTGTTTTTTGTTTTAAGAAAAAACTATTTGCTAAGATTTTATTATCTCCCTTGCCGGTGTAGCATATAAAATTTCCCCTGTAAAAATTCTTCTCTTTTATCTTAAGAAAAAAACTATTTTTAAGATTGGATTTTTTTGATTTTTGATACTTATCGCATGTATTTCTGTACAAAACATATCTAAGAACACTGCCAGACATATAAATTACCTTTGTGTGAAATTCACAAAAGATAGGCTCAGCCGTTTCGGAACCTATGAGGAAAGAACACACACGCACCCAAAGTGACTTTTATATAATTGTAGAGATTTAATTTTGATCCGACTTTCAAAAGTAACAATCTATTTATTCGATACAGGTGTGTGCATGTAGGTAGAATTGGCTTTCTCTTAACATGCAGATTTTAGCGTCACCGTTATGTTATTACATCTCAAAACAAAAAAATAGATGAACAGAACAGACTCATTTACTGTCCTGTTCTATTTAATGTTGTGTTAAACAATATCATTCGATCAAAAGGTAAATTGATGACAAAATCCATTTCTAACATATTTGTATCAACAAACACAAGAAAAAAGTTAAGAAAAAACTTTATGTCAAATGTTAAAAAAAAAAAAAGGTCCCATGTTGTGTGTCGATATAACATCATCATCGGCGGTCACTCGTGTCCGAGTAAGACTGTCCTCCGTTTTGGCTTCTGTGGGTCCTCAGGTGAGCATAGAGCCCAATCCTAGACCCAATTTGTCTTGTGCAATTTGGACAGATAAAGGTAGTGGTGGTGGGGTGGGGGTTGGGTGTTTCTGGTTGATAATCTGTCCTTTCTGTGCTTGCGTTTATCCTCAGCAGCTTGATTTAGGTCACTACTATAAAGCGCAGCACCTTCGTGGACAGCGCTCCTCCATGCCAACCTGCTCCCAGCCACGTCCTCCCATGTCTCAAGGTCCATGTGAAACCGCTTTAGATTTACTTTGATGTTGTCCTTATACCTCATCTTTTGGCCACGTCTTTTGGTCGATATAACACAATCACGTTGACAAACCGGTTCTCGCTAGATCACCAAAGTTAAGCAACGTTAAGCCTGGCTAGTACCAGATGGGTGACCATTTGGGAAGGCAAGGTGCTGTATGCACTGTGAGGTAAAATACCAGGTTGAGAAACTCGTGCGGTCTATCCTTCTCTCAAAAATAGATGGGAATCTCTTTAGCCATGGTAGGCACCCCGTCCAGTGATGAAGTCATGATAAAAATAATACCCTTGATAGCCCTGGCGAAGCATTAAGTATTCAGTTACTAACAAAATTTGAAATTGTTATTTCCATGGCAAGTGCTCGTCTGAGCTCCAATCTCTCGTCCCCCCTCGCCAATCATATCAAATTACCTACTATTTATTTTATATGCTGGACCTTTCTACTTGCATGGTGATAATGGCTTGAATTAAAGTTTAAAATGCAAAAGTCAAATATCATGGCTCAGTTGTGTTTTAAACAGAAACATTCGTTTTGAATGCACCCCTGTCATATTAAAAAAATCTCTTGTTGATTTTATATGCCGGGCATTTCTGCTTGTGTGGTAATAAAACTTCTCAAAGGCACTTGTGATGTTAGGTTGTATAATGTGTTAACTTTTATAATGTGGCTGTATAATGTGTTAACTTTAGTTAAAATTGCCCATTCCATCTTTCATTTAACTTTTTCGATTATCGATACTTATCAACGAGATTCTAAACCAAAACCTATCTAAAAACACTGCCAAGCATATAAAATACATTTGTGTGAAATTTCCAAAAAAATCGGCCCAGCCATTTAGGAGACCAAAAGGAACAAACTCACACAAACACACACACAGACAAAGTTCCTTTCATATAACAGTAGAGATAGATATGTTACATAAGAAAGGCTGTCTGTTTAAATGTATGTATGTATGTATGTATGTATTACATAAAAGGGCTGCCCCCTTCTCATGTAAATAAGAAGGCAGACTAGATAAGTGAAAATGATATTAGGAAAAGGCTAGAATCGAACCCAGTAGCCAAGTGGATAATTGAAATTCTAGGAATGTAGTTCATTGTTAATTCTTTTAGAAATAACTAAATATTATTTATGTCAGAAAAAGAGAGATTGTCCACTATTTTAGAAATAACTAGATATCAAATATGCCAGTTAAAACAATGAACAATGCTAGTTTATAGATAATAAATTTTTAAATAGGTTAGATATTGAACAATTAAAATTGGGAATCTTTGTTTGCCAAAAGTGTGTTTGGACAGACATATGTAAAACCCACGTGAAATTTAGTCACATTGGTTAACAGCACACCTTGACAACATCTCAGGAAGAGATCGGACTACAACTGTGAACTAGATGGATTGAGAATGGGCCCCCGACTGCTTGCCTGCCACATCCTGCCCATTCTCGTCCTACACACCCGTTTTCTTTTTTCCGACCACGTGGTACATTTATTCTCCTTTTGTTCCTTTTTCTTCTCATGCACATTTTCTAATTTGCATATGCGCGGTTTTTTGCTACTGCTGACGCTAATCTCTTTGCAAGCCATCCATCCTTCGCTTCTGCTGATATTTTCCCACACGCTCATATGCTCTATGTTGCACCAATATGCAACAGGTAGATTGTTCTTATTCCGTCAGCCATAACCGTGTATAAGTGTTAAGTTTATTCGTAGTTATTATCTCTTGTAATGAAAATCGAACTTTTAACATCCAGAAGAATGCCAAACTGATTTTTAACCAACGCTCTTAACCGTTACATCATGGCTACATATGGATCATATGGAGATTCATTTCGAAATTTCGCCCACGTTCCTGGCCTTGACAACGGTTCCTTCTCTTGCCCCCAGATTGGGATCAAAATGTAGTATCTGTTCTGTTCTCGGCTAGAAGAGGAGAAATCCTTCTTAATCGAGACAATTTTAATTCTTTTCCTATCTGAAATACACTGGATACCCCACCAGATTAAAAAAAAAAACAAAAAAAACAAAAACAAAAAACAAACAAAAAAACGACTTTATGTCTAACTTTGCCATCACAGGGATATATATAAATAGAGACTAGACGGCTTCCAAGTTTGAAAAAATGCACTTGATAAAAGTCGGAAGTTACATCGGCAGAAACGTTATAATTTAAGATGTGAATAGTAAATCCGAATAATTCAACCCCTCATGTAGATAAGTGACACTGACACTTCTTGTGTTGATGAAATCAGAACATACATTACGTAAACTTCATGAACACAAACTTAATTAAAAATATAAACAAAACAACGAGTATTTTTTACTGGAAAAATTAATGAAAACACATTTCTGTTCTATTTTAGAGCCAATATCATCATCGTCGTCGTCACTTCCGTGAAAATAAATAAACATATTTCTGACACTTTTTTTCTCTATCGTTTATTGCCAGTAAACAAGCAGACGAAACAAATTAAGAAAACAATGATTTATGTATACAGCATTAAAAAAGAATATAAAACTAAATCTGATTGGTTTAAATATATTGGTTCATCCAATCAAAGCTAAGTTTTCTTAAGCATTTGACATTTATTTGTCATGCCGTGCCATGTTGTATCATCCCTCCCACCAATTACTCAATATTTTGTTAAAATATAATACAATAAATAGTTTTACCCAGTTAACACATAATGCAATGTCATAAATATTTTTAAACATTACATAATTATTATGATTTCTTTTTCTTTGTATTTGGCTTTAAAATACTGAAATGTACGCATATTCCCAACTTGCCGTCATTGCCTGATCATTCATTGGATTCATGTCAAACAAAGCTGCCTGTGACCGTGTTTCAAGCTTTTAGCGTAAAAAAATGAATGACACACAGAGACCTTTCCGTGAAAGACGGACGTTTTGTAAGTCAATTTGAACTAATAATTCTCTGTTTCCTAATCTAACGGCTACAATAAGATCTATTCTTTCTTCGTCGATTGTGTTTTGCATGAAAAAATGAAGACATTTTCACCGATTAACACGTTTTATTGCACGCAACAAGATGGACATGAAGTGGGGGTTCGATTTACTATATGATTTAAGAAGAAAATTGATCGAGTCGCGCAGTATTTTGTTGCGCATTTTTCTTTTGTTTTGACTTCATGTTAGTTTTTTTTTTTATATATATATATATATATACACGTTTTGTTTTATTTTTGTTTTCTAATTAGAATTAAAAATATGTAATTTTTTTAAATTTATAAATGATATTTTTAAGTTTTATTTTTTGGAATGAAATTGAATTTATACATTTTTTATTATATTTATAGAATTCCAGATGTTAAAATTTTTATATATTTTTTTTATAAATCTTTCTCTGTGTGTGTGTGTGTGTGTGTGCGCGCGCGTATATATATATATATATATATATATATATATATATATATATATATATATATATATATATATATATATACTAGTGTCTATATTTTTCCAGAAATCCAAGGTGCTTTCAAAATAATTTTTAGGGAAGAGAGTGAAAAAAAAATAACGTTTTTTTTTTCTTTGTAAATATCAGATGTAACACACACACACACACACACACACATATATTATTTTTAATTTGTAATTAAAAAGAACATATTCGACTTTTAAGAAATAAATGCATTTATTTTGCGATATTTCTTTTCATTAATTTAGCATCTTCTGGCTATCTTTAAATGATTTTGAAGAAAAAAATGGATATTTTTTTTGTACTTATATATTTTTGGTACCGCGCTGAAATAGCGTTATTTCGAAAGCCGTTCTTAACATGGGTAGAGTGTTTTGTAACTATTTTGTGCTTCCATCATACAATGCAGTAAAAATCGTGAAACTTTAATTTAATCTGAAAAAAAAAAAAAAACTATTTAAAAATAGCGCGGTACCAAAAATGCATAAGCACTTTTTTCTGCATATAAAAATATACCAGGCTTGATGTATTAGAGTTTTGATTCTTAGGCATATCTATGTTACCGCGATAAATTCAATTTTTACGATCAATTTGTTTATTAAATTGTTATGTAAACGTACAGAATAATGGCTACGAAACACCTCCCCATGTTAAGAATGGCTTTCTATATAATTATTATTTCAGCGCGGTAACATAGATGCACAAGTACTTTTTTTTTTTTTTTTTTTTTCAATTACAATAATGAAAATGCAAACAGAATCAGGGTGCTACTTTAGGAATAGTAGATGAGGATTCATATTAACCGGAATACTCCCGATTGCGATGGACGGAACAGTTCGAAAATGGCCAAACCGTCGGCGAGCAGTCAACTAGTACCGACGTTAATGGAAAAAACTTTTTCATTTTTTTTTCCTCTGACAAGTCAATTTACCCCCACCTCACCCCACTGTGTTAAGAATGGGTTTCTTTAAATCAGTAAGTCAATCAGTTTTCTTTCAACGTATGATTTTTTTTTATAATCTTTATCTTAATCTGTTTTTGCGGCTTTCAAATCGTAAACTCTTTCGGCCATTTTCGATTTGTTTCGTAAATTGCAGTCGGAAACCTTTGGGTCGAGAAGGGTAGGAAGCCTGGCCTACTCAGAAGCACCCAGAACAAATTCACATGGCATCCGCATGAGCTTCATCCGGATCAGAGGGGTAACAGTGCTTGCTACACTCAAATTGGCCTTTTGTCCTTAGTCAATGGAGAGGAGAAACCCTTCTATACTAAGACAATTTTATTTTTGCCTACTTCCAGAGTTCTCCCTTTTTTGGGGGGAGCTGGTTTTCCCCACATTAAAAATGACCTTGTGTCACATTTTGCTTCCGTGGGGAAGCAAATAAATACCCATAATGAGCTTAGTTTATTGACGTTAATTTTTACTTTTGCCTCATTTCAGTCTTTTCTGCTCCCAGTCAGTGAAGGAGAAATCATTCTAGACCGAGACATTTTAAAAATTTTTTGTCGCAATCCAGAGTGTTTATTTTTGATAGAAGAGCTCGCGATTTCCCCACATAAAAAAAAAAAACAAAAAAAAAATCCTCGTGTCTAATGCTGTCCTCGTGGGGAGGCAAGTAAACAGTGGCGATTTTTAAATATGGCACAAAAACAATTTCCTGCGACCTGCGTTAATAAAATTGTATGGCTACTTCTCGTGTGTTTGTATGTGCTTTATTTATTTATTTATTTTTAGCGCCAACACGATTTACGCATTATTTTAACACTTAACAATCGATTATTTATTTGGTACTATTACAGCTTTTAAACCAGACAAAAAGCCGACTAGGTTAGGTTATGGTTAAAAAAATCTGTTTCTGTCTGGTTCAAAAACTGTAGCAGGCAGCAGTGCTGTTATGTGCCTGGCAGCACCGAGCACCATTTATTCAAATTAAGAAACATGCAAAATACGAACCGTGCTAGTGTTTAAATTGAATTTTACGGTATCTTTTCTGTATTAAATTGTTAGTTGAAAGTACAGTATAGGACACTTATTAAGAGTTGACAGATCGTTTTTTTTTTTAAAGCTGTCATTTTAAGAAAAAAACCAAAAAACCATATACTTAATTGTCATATCGAAAATAGTAATATATCCAAAAATAACGAGAATCCACCGAGTATAAAGTTATTTATAGTTAAAAGTAATTTTTACAGAAAATTCAGTAATGTTATAAAGTAGATAGTGAAGAGTTCACACTCGGGGGACATAACTCGGAACGCAAAATTTAGATAACACCGTAATGGCTTCCGACATTTGTAGCCTATAGCGGTGTAGACTTAATTTTTTTTTTTTTTTTTTTTTTTTTTTTTTACTAAAAACACAATAGCAGTTGTTTACTTCATGCATTTTCGCAATTTTTGGATATATTACTGTTTTCGACACTAACTATTGTTTTTTTGCTTAAAACGACATATTTAAAAAAAATTAATTTGTCGACTCTATTTTACTCCCCCCCCCCCAAAAAAAAAAAAAACAAAAACAAATCACAGTAAAGATTTCCTGGTAACACGCGATATGTACAAATAAGAGAGCAAATCAAATATCGTAATTCCTTTGATCGAAAAATGAGTTACCCTTCTTTTACCCTATTAAAGGAAATTTAAAAAATAGACCCTATCGTTAGTCTATTCTTTTATTAACCTGATTGCAGCAGCACCTGTTGTTTAGATTTTAAACGAATCTCCTCAGTCCTCACCTCGAAAAATTTTAAAATACACTTGTTTTCAGTCATCATCATTTAAAAATACATCTTACATAACAGTAAATAGATGTTACTGATTATTTTAGACGTCATGTCTGTCGTCATAAGTGCAACCCAGATTATGGGTACTTGTTTTTCTTTCTTTCTTTTTTTTTTTTTTGAGTCTAAAGAAAAACAGAGTAATTGTTGTTGTGGCCTCATGCTTCGAGATAAATAAGAGAAACGATACCAAAAATATGACCCGTTGTATCATCGATTGAGCTCGGGTAATATAGTCTGACACGGGGGCGGGGGGGGGGGGCGAAAGTCAGTTGGGGGGCAACATCTTAAATTAGTCTTCCTGTCCCGTATATCTCCTCTCATTATCTCTTTTTATCTCCAGCTATGGGTTAATACTTGTGGTGATACCCCCTACTCTTTGTAATGGACTATTCCAATCGTTTTGTAGTTATACTAGCAGTTCAGCCCGGCTTCGCTCGGGCCCTATGTACTGTTCATAACTTTCCCCATGTGTGAATACCCTTCATGTAAAATTTCAAATGTTTAGACCAAAAATTGAGTAATTTCTTGGAGACCGCAGAGGTAAATTTTTTAAACGTTGACCCCAATTTTGGCCTCTTTACCTTTATTGTTTTGTTTTCAAATAAGTTACCTATATCTAAAATTTCAAGTGTTTAGATCCGAAATTGGTGGAGGAGTTTAGTAGAATCTGTAAAGGTCAACTCTTTCAACTTTGACCTTTTGGCAGCGAAATTTTTGCCATATGTTTTGATACTATTATGTAGTATTTCAAATGTTTAGACCCAAAATTGGCTGAGTAGTTAGCTAGAGACCACAAAGGTAAAACCTTTTGAACTTTGACCCCTTGGAAGCTCAAATTTTCGACTTAAACCGATTAAAAAGCTTGCCCTATTTCTGAATAACCTTTATGTAAAATTTCAAATGTTTAAACCAGAAATTGGCTGAGTAATTTGGTAGAGACTGCAGAGATCAAATTTTTAAAAACTTTGACTCCAATTTTCAACCCTTAGCATTTATTGTTTTGGGCTCAAATCAAATTAAAAAGTTTGACCCATGTCTAAGTAACCTACATTTAAAATTTCAAGTGTTTAGACCTAAAATTGTCGGAGAAGTTTTGTAGAGTTTTCAAATGTCAAATCATTGAACTTTGTCCCCTTGACAGCCAAATTTCTGGGTGAAAACCGATTAAAAAGATTTTCCCAAGTATCAATACCCCTTATGTCAAATCTCGAGTCTATAGATTACCTTTTACTGTTCATAAATGCACACACACACACGGCATACTCACATTGATACACCGGTTCCCGCTGGGTCACCGAAGTTAAGCAATGTTGAACCTGGTCAGTACTAAATATGTGACTATTTGGGACTTTCAGGTGCTGTATGTGCTCTCCGCTTATCTCAGCATTGTTTCCAGTCGTCTTGGACTTCTCCTTGCCACTGGACCCAAACAATGCTGATTCAGGAAAGGTGTAGTTGGGATTGTGTAACCCATGCCTCACAATTACACATGCAGCTGCAGGGGGTATCCTTTGTCTTTCGAGACTCAACAGAGGCATCGACACACGTGCACAAAAGTGGAAGCACTAATGACAGAAAGTATAAAATCAGAGTGAAGGGGTGAGGTCAAATTAAATACAGTTAAAGTAATAGACAGAAACATGGTGAGTGATGGATGACTTGGTGAGTTAATTGCAAATTACGGCCAAGTAGAGCAATTTAAAATGGATTAAAAAGTAAACGTAACTAAATCCCAAAACTTTATTTTGTGATTGGAAAATATAAGGAGAAAAATAAAGCGTTGATTAAGTCAGCTTTAATATAACAAGGCCGATAGCCTTTAGTCGCGTGCTCTCGTGTAATGCGTGAATGTAAGATCGACATGAAATTCTTAAAGATAAACTAAAATGACCGAAAAATGGGCTGAAATGACTTAAATAAATAAAAAGTAAATGACTTAGAATGACTTTAATGAATTTAAAGATGAATTGAATTACCTTAAGAATGGCTTGAATGCTTAAAAAATAACTGGAATCCTTCAAAAACAACTTGAATGATCTGGAGAATGACTTGAATGGCTTTGAGACTGGTTGTAAAGTGGGTGATCATTTTACGTTAAATTAATACAAAAAAGTGATCAACCACTTTATATCACAAAGTTACAAACATAAGTACAGCATGTAGTAAGAACAGATACTACACTTTGAGATATTAAATTTATTATTCATGTTAAAAAATACATTGAAAATCAACAATGAACAAAAAACTTAGGCACATGGCCAACTCAAAAGGGGGGGATTGTGAGGGTCGTTGGTCATCCTTGTCACTCCAGAACTAAACAAAATCAGAAGTTTCTCCCAGCTAGTATCTTCTTTCACCATAATACCGCATTCACCCTTTCATACTGGGGGACGTCCTACTTAACTCCCAATTTTTAAAACATTTTTTATTGATGTGTAAAAACAAAAAATATAACAATAAAAATGGTACAATAATTCATTTGTGTCGAGGGTGGGGGAAGAAAAAAAAAAAGCTTAAAAAGCTAAGAACAACATCTATTAACAACAGACCTTTGTTCTTAGCCAAAAAAGCCAAGCACAAAAGTGTTACTTATAAAGTCGCTTGCACGCGACTAATAACAAGTGAAGCATGCATGGTCCCCCGCGAGTGCACAGTGAACGAGGCGTTGAAAAAAACCCGACTAAGTTCAGCATTTGCCCCCCCCTCATTTAGCTCCAAAAGTCCCTAGGGAACGTCAAATACTGGTCAAAATTAAACTGTGCAATTTTAGACCTTAACATATGTAAATTTGAGTTCTGCACCATGAAAAAAAGAAATGACTAAGTCCATCATTTGCCTCCCCCCCTCCCCACATAGCCCCAAAAGTCCCCAAGGCCTTAACATATTTAAATTTGAGTTCAGCACCATGCAAAACTGCTAATTAGACATACACAGAAAATTTTGGACAAATATGGTAAAATAGTCCCAAGAGTGGAGTGTTTTTATTAGCCCTAAAAGAGGCCCTGGAGCACACTCAAGAGTCATCGCAAAGTATAGACAAACAAAATTATATAGAAATAAGTTAGTTACAACTTTTCAGAAAGTTTTATAAAAATCCAAGGCATCAATTTTTTTAAATAAGCACAAAAGTGTCAATTTTAGCCATTTTAACCTGAAAGGCACCCCTAGGGCCGGGAAGGGGTACTTGGAGATTTCCTAGAAAATCCGTTCTATTACCTTCTTACTCGTATCATGTTTAATGTTTGTGCGGAATTTTTAAAAAGTTCAAGGCGTAGTTATTGAGAAAAGTGCGGACAGACGAACGGACAAGGGTGAATTTACAGGTCCACCGTCCTTTTGTCGGGGGACCAATAAACAATAGCAAATAAATGTTTGGTATATCATGCCCTATATTGCACAAAAAAACATGACTAAAAATTTTTATAATATACTAGCGGGGGTGGGGGCGTCTGGCTTCGCCTAGTCTTAAAATGCGTTTAAATATGATATTTTAATTTGTTCAAATTTCGTATATATTATTATAGTCGTGATTTCTAAAGTAAAAAAAGAATATTTGGGTGCCATTAACTAGAATTGTAGCCGAAAGCAAAACTGTAGCATTCAAAGCTGGTAACGTTACCACTGTTGATCACATTCAATGCTGCCAAGACTAAACTCATTTCCTTCAATAATTACAAGAACCTTCTCTACCACCAATAGCAATGGCCAATGACTCTTTATCTGAGAGTAGATCTTTTAAACTCCTCGGCCTAACACTCACAGGAAACATGAGTTAGAACAATGACATTGAGAGTATCGCCAGGACCGCTGCGAAGAAGGTAGGTTCTCTCTACCGTGCTAGAAAGATACTAACGCCCGAAAGTATCCTATACCTCTATAAGGCCACCATTCGCCCATGTATGGAGTACTGTTGTCATATTTGGGCTTGTGCATCTGCCACTAGTCTCTCGCTCCTAGACAAGGTTCAAAAAAAGAGTTGCCAATCTGATAGGTCCTGAACTGTCATCTAAACTTCAGCCTCTGTCCCATCGACGAAATGTTGCATCCCTCTGCCTGTTCTACAAGTACTTTAACGGTAAATGCTCTGACAAACTGCAAGCACTTGTGCCCCCTCTACGTAAATACCCCCCGATAAACCTGACAAGCAGCTAAATCCCACCCCTTCACAGTAGAGATCCCTAGATGTAAGAGAGCCTTCTACTCCAGTAGTTTCTTCCCCAGAACAGCTAGACTTTGGAATTTCCTTCCGGGTCTCTGCTTCTCCAACTGTACTGACATGCAGAAGTTAAAGTGCAACGTGAACCGACATCTTGCTGCCCAACTCCCTACACACTACCACCAATGCCTATGTCCCTGATAGTAGCCCCCTACAACAAAGTGGCAGTGTACCTTGTTTGGGGTGAAAATGTAATAATAATAAAAAAATAAAAACATGCATATGAAATGATTAAAAATAAACTAAGATGAATGTAAAAATGTATAATAATATTTTTTCTTTCAATTTTGACCCATTTTGACCCTTTAAAAACAATTTTGACCCTTTAAAAACAATTTTAACCACTTAAAAACAATTTTAACCGGTTAAAAAACCATAAAAGAACAGTCCATAAATAATTCAATCATTTGAGACCTCTAGCACTGCTCTGCGACTTTTTGTTTCGGAAGAGATAGTTTGAAAATATTGGGACAGACAGACATAGTGAGTTTTATAAATTAGATATTTTAACTAGCAAAGATACCTGGCATTATGTGTGTAAAATCATTTTTTTAACCCTTTTCCTTGTCTTTCTCTCTCTCTCTTTGGCAATTGGTTTAATACAGGGTGACCCTCCCCCCAAAAAAACAAAAACAAAAAAAAAACAAAAGCTAAATGGAGGCCATCTAGAACATATGCTGTAGAACGGCGAAAAAAAGGCCAAAGACCCTAGTGTTTTGATGTGATGTTTTGAATATAATAAAGTAGTTATGACCAAAGTTTCATTTCATTTAGACAAGAAACGGGGCCTAATTAGAGTTGGGCCCGCGTTTTTTGGGGTCACCCTGAAAAGCAAAAAAGAAAAATAAAGCTGACTGTTTGACTTAGTTTCAGTATTGTTTTGTGAGTAAAAAAAGTATATTTTACATTCATGCACTATACCTGGTGATTCTACACGAATGATCTGGTGCTACCATATGAGGCTGCTTGAAAATACTTCCTGACCTAAAATGTACCAACCACCACGGTTGTTGTTTTCCTTTGCGGAAGTCAATCACATTCTGCAAAGTCAAATACCAAAGCAACAATTTTTGTCTCCAAAAAATAGACTTCATAGCTTAGTGGTGGATGCCCTTTTCTCTTCCTGTCCCTGCAACCTCTTTCCCACAGAAGAGACGTTGTGAGCCTGTCTCTGCTTTATCGTTATTTTCATAGCAAGTGCTCGTCTGAGCTCCAATCTATGGTCCCCACTCGCCCAACTTTCATGAGAAACACTTGACTAGATGAAACCACTATCAATAACTTCTCACACTCTTTATCTGTGCCTAACTGCACGCCTGTGGAACTCTCTTCCGTTGTCCTGCTTTTCAGCTGACTACAATATTGTCGTCTTCAAGTCCAATGTGAACAAGTTTTTGATGAGCCATCCCTTTTAAGTAATCCAATTTACCCAATTTCCAACTAACAATTATTACAGCATTTTCCCATTGACTGCTGTACACTCATTAACCCTTATCCTCGAGTGGCTTCTGGTGACTCCTTTATAACCTCCCCCTCCTGGAAAAGAATCCTATCAAACCAAACACCATGAATAAATATTTGAAGATGTTAAGGACTTGAAACATAAAAACTTTTAGCAAAATAAGCAAATTTGCCCTTAAATAACCTGAAATGGATTGATATGCCAAAACAACCAAACCAAACATGACAAACAAATATTTGGAGCCGAAAAACTTTTTCCAAAATTACCAAATTTGACATTAAATAATGTGAAAAGGGTTGATATGCCGTAAAACAAAGTCTTATGACGTGGGTAAATGGAATACTTCATAACAGTAAAAACCATGGTAATAAATCACATCGATGGAGAGACAAAACAATGGTTATCGGTTAACGTTTATTGATGTTAACATAACGATTACATAAAAATATCTACTCAGATGGGAACAGATTGAATTGGAAATGTCTGCTACGAAGAACGATGTTCGTTCCTCCATTGTCCCAATCGCAGACTGTGCTGCTTCTCGTGCCACTCTCGTAGTATTCTCGTTCCTGTGTTTACATACAAGAATCCCAGGGACCATTCCACTGTTCAGTGGAAACAACTCTTCTCTGAAAATATAGGAGTTATTTCCCTTAGATTGGATTCTTAGATTTGTTCTAATTGTCGTCCGAACACAAAACAACCAAATAACCAAGGCAATGAATATCACAATATATGGCATAATCACGTTGATACACCAGTTCCTGTCAAATCACTGAAGTTAAGCAGCATTGAGTACTAAAACGAGCGACCATTTGAGAATTCCAGGTGCTGTATGTGCTCTCCGCTTATCTCGGCATTGTTTCCAGTCGTCTAGCAATTCTACTTGCCACTGGACTCAAGCAGTGCCGATTCAGGTATGGTTGGGTATTTCACAACCCTTGCCTCACAATTACACATGCAGCTACCCTTATAAAGGGTATCCATTGTCTTTTGAGACTGAACAAAGACATTGAATATCACAGTATTTTTTTTTTTTTTTTACCATAATCAGGCCAAGGTCACACTTAATCTGATGATATAAGGTTTGTAAGTGTATCTTGTGTAGTTTCTGACCTTTAGTCTGACACGCACACACAAGATTAGAACTTTGCTTCATATAAAAGATATTATGCATTGTTTTGAGATCTCTGGTTCCTTCATCATTAAACATTGAGCATGTTAACAATAGTGCCGTTAATACACGAAGTGAACAATTCAAAAATAAATGCATCATGATGCATTTGAGACGAACAAATGAAACATTGAATTAAAAGGGAATGTTTTGTGTGAAACGTTGAATGTTTGTCAATTTAGTCTGATGATGACTGAAGAAAATTCAGAAAACAACAATGTAGCACATCAATTTAAAAGCATTGAGTAATCAATTTATTCAGTACATGTTCTTTTACAAGACATGAAAACATTAATATTTTTCTTTGGCAGTATTTGCAATAAAAGGGAATCCAGACGATTTCAGTACTTATGGAGTAATCTTGAAGATAGAATCTTGAGTTAGTTCCGGAAACCACCGAACCAGTTTACGATTTTTTTTCTTTCTTTTTTTTTTTTTTTAAAAAAGCGTTTTTTAACTAATTGTTTTTATCAAAGGATAAAAAAAAATTGGGTTTGTTTTACAATCCACTATTTCGAAAAGTGGTAAAAAATCAAATATTTAACAACTGTTACCAAAGGCAAGATAAGTTACCCTTCTACCTAGCTGGGTAGGTTTTTAGTGTTTTTACTTAATGTAAAATGTTTATTCGATTCACAAAAATAAGCAATGTCAACCAGTATGCAATCACAAGAAAAAATGGTCGCTAAATACATTGTGGCTATTTTTTCTTGTGGCCGTGTACCGGTTGACATTGCTTATTTTTCGAGCTGAATAAACATTTTACACTAAGTAAAAACACTAAAAACCTACCTAGTTAGGTAAAAGAGTAACTTATCTTGCCTTTGGTAACATTTATTTGTTATATATTTGACTTTTGGTCCCCCCGTCCCCGACAAAAGGAGGGTGGACCTGTAAATTCACCCTTGTCCATTTGTTTGCTACACTTTTCTCAATAACTATGCCTTGGAAAATTTTGAAATTTTGCACGAACATTTAATATTATATGAATAAAAAAGTAACGGAACGGATTTTCCGGTAAAACTCTGGATGCCTCCCTAGGGGCGGGGTGCCTTTCGAGTTAAAATGGCTAAAATTGACACTTTTGTGCTAATTAAAAAACTTGATGCCTTGGATTTTTATGAAATTTTCTGAAAATTGTAACTAACTTTCTATGTATGTCTATTTAGCAGTTTTGCTTGGTGTTGAACTCAAATTTAAATATGTTAAGGCCTTGGACTTTTGGGGCTAAATGGTGGGGTGGGGGCAAATGATGGACTTAGTCATTTCTTTTTTTTTTGCATGGTGCAGAACTCAAATTTACATATGTTAAAGCCTAAAACTGCACCGTTTGTTCATTTTCACCAGGATTTGACGTCCCCTGGGGACTTTTCGGACTAAATGGGAGGTGGGGCAAATGCTGAACTTAGTCATTTGTTATGCCTCGTTCACTATGCGCTCATGGCGGACCATGCATGCTTCACTTTTTTTTTTTTTTTTTTTTTTTTTTTAACTACTTTTTTGAATCTCTGAATTGGAAAACACTCAATTTTTTTTAATGCCTAATCCTAACATACCCTTCATATGCTTAGTGTCATCTGCTTTTTTATATATTTTTTAAAGCTTTCAAATCGTAAACTGGTTCAGCCACTTTTGGATTGACTTGAGATTTTCTGTTGATACTCAGAACTAACTTCTACTGAAATCCTCTAGATGCACATTCATTATAAATACAGTTTTCGTATAGAAGCTCAGAAAAACCAGACCACTTGACTTGCTTGCCTTGAAACGTTAATTCATGTCAAAAATTTCACCACTTTAAAACCTTCAACATTACTACGTAAGTTTGAAGAGTAACGATATGTAAATACAAGTCAGCCATTTTTTTCTATCTCAATAAAAGTAGACGCAAAAAATCTGACATATGTTCATATTTCAAAATTTTAAAGTAATTTTTAAACCTATTTTACAGTGGATAGTTTTTGGCTTTAATTGAAGTTTAAATCATAGTTTACTTTGTATAAAAATGGAGTCCATGTCAAAGTTGAAAATTCAGAAACAGGAAATGTCATTCAATTATCTCTATTTTCAATTCCCCCTTTTTACAGTTTTGAATTTTTGAGATGAGGACCGATTGTTTGTATTACTCGTTTTGAACTTGTTTACATTGAACTTGAAGACGACCATGTTCTCATTTTGAGTGTTACTTGTGCAACGTTTCGGTCAGTGTAGCCTCTGATTTTCATCCAGCATGTTGGTCACCATCTTGGAAAAGAAAGGAGAAAAGTTACTGGCTCCGTAGATGGTTCCGTATTCTTGGAGTTGTTTTTGTTTTTGTTGCCGTAGTTTTGTATGTGTGAGAAAAAAATTTGTTGATAACAACTCCCAAGAATACGAAACCATCTATGGAACCAGTAACTTTTCTCCCCCCCTTTTTACTTTGATTTTCTGCAAAAAGTCACTAAACATAGAGTTTAAAAGAGACAAATAAATCTTTCCTGTTTCTGAAACTACAACTTTGACGTGGACGCAATTTTTTTCTACAGTAAAATAATGTGTCTCGTAGACGAATCAACTAGCTATAAATTACTGTTTTTATCTTTGTACTTTTTGCTTTTCATTTTGCTAAAACATGGTTTTCAGTAATACTAAATTTGAGAATAGTGGTGAAAACCCCATTTCACTAAAAATAATTTACATGTATAAATAGATATATTATAATCATTTTTCTTAATTCAAATGACTACATTTAAAATAAGATGCAAGACATTCACAGCAAGAACTCGCCTTATCACAATCGAAAAAACTTTCCTTTCTTTCTCTGTCGTACTTGCATCAAAAAATATCTACAAGCAGTTTTTTCTTTTTCCAAAGAACTTATTTCGAAGACATTACTATGGGATCACTTCCCTGTAGACTACAACATGGCTTTTGGATTCTTTGAACTACTCTCCTCGTCTTGAGTGTCATTTTCATGACGTTTAAGACAATGTAACCTTCAACCTTTTCAGATGCATCTTGTCGAACTTGTGGAATCTGCACAGCCTTTTGAACTCCAATCTTTGGTCCCCCCTCGCCAATCTTTCACGAAAAACACCCGTCTAGCTGAATCCACTGTGAAAAATTTCCCCCACTCTATATCTGTGCCTAAATCAAAACGCGAATTCCATGAACAAAGCTTCTTTCTTAGAACTGCACACCTGTGGAACTCTGTTCTGTCTGCCTGCTTCCCTCCGGACTACAACTTGGTTGTCTTCAAGTCCAATGTTAACAAATTCCTAATGAACCGCCCCCTTAAGTAAACATTTCAGCAAATCTCCTCACTAACGTAATGTACTTGCAATAACCCTTATCCCTGAGTGGCTTCCGGGCCTTGATAAGTGGTGATCACTGTGTAAAAAAAAAAAAAAAAAAAAAAAAAAAAAAAAAATGGAACTATTTAATCCATATCATGCTCTTGTTCCATCAGTCATGTTACATTTATGTTACATTTAAACTGCATATCAGTACAGCCAGGGAAGCAGACAGCAGGAAGGGAATTCCAAAATCTAGCTGTTCGAGAGTAGAAACTATTAGAATAGAAAGCTTTCTGGCATTTAGAGACATCACCAGTGAAGCGGATTTGTCGGGGATATGTACGTCGAGGGGGTGGGTATAAGTGAAACGAGTTCATCAGAATACATTCCATTAAAATATTTATAAAACAGGCAGTGTGATGCAACATTGCGGCAATGGGACAGGGGCTGGAGCTTAGTTGATAAAGTGGGACCGATTAGATTGACAACTCTTTTTTGGGACCCTATCTAAGAGGGAGAGGTTAGTGGTAGATGCACCAGCCCAGATGTGGCAACAATACTCCATGCATGGGCGAATGGGTGTAAGTAGTCATCTTGTTCGGTAGAGGGAACCCGGCTTCTTTGCAGCAACCTTTGCAATGTCCTCTATGTATTTGTTCCAGTTCATATTGCCCGCAAATGTTAGGCCGAGGAGTTTGAAGGTAGAATTCTCATGTAGGGTGCTATTTGTCATAGATATAGGCGATTGGAGAGGCGTCTTGTAATTATTAAAGGAGAGCAGCTTAGTTTTACTAGCATTAACTGTTACCATCCAAGTCTTAAGTAATTCGCAATTATATTTTGTAGTATTGCCCTCAACCTCCTGAAGAGTGTCACTTACAACTGAATCTCACCTAGCTCTTTATTCTTTATGTCATTTAGACAATTTTAATATAAATTTTGGGGGCCTTAAACCTATTCTTCATTTTTTTTATTTTTTTATTTATTTATTTATTTTTTTTTTTAAATAACACTAAAGATAAGAACAGTAGTCAGAATAATCCAAATAATTAATCCTCCTCTAAAACATTCAGAAATATTCAACCTGGCTGTTTTCAAATTCAAAGTCAATAGATACATATCATAAACCGTCCTCATGAGTAATCAAATTTTGTCTGTTCTCAAGGCCACTCAAGGATAAGAGTTAATGAGTGTACAGTGGTCACCAGGACAACAGTGTAGTAATCGTTAGTGATGAAAATTGAGTATAATTTGATTTAAGGAGATGGCTCAACAAGAACTTATTTATATTGGACTTGAAGACGACCATATTATTTTCAGATGGAAAGCCGAACAGATTTCCACAAGCGGGCAGTACTAGGAAAGAACCCTTGTTCATGGAATTTGTGTTTAAATTTAGGCACAGATAGATTAGAGAGATTTGTTGATAGTGATTATAGGCAGACGAAAGTGATGAATGAGAACCATAGATTGACGCTCAGATGAGATTTTGTCATGAAAATAACAATAGAGCAGAAACAGGTTCGCAATATCTCTCTTATAAAAAAGAGGTTGCGGGAGAGAGAAAACGGAATCCCCTACCAGAATTCAAAACCGGTTTTGAACTTTGTCAAGACAGAACAGAGTGCTCTGAGCAACTTCTGTCCAGATGTGGCGACAACTCTATTTTAGGACTTATGTATAATAGCTCTTCATCATTCGACTTATAATCCATCCATCGCAACTTTTGTCCCCAAGTGGCTTTTTAGTCTTGATAGGTGATGATTCATTAGTAAAGAAAAAACAATAAAAAAATTGAATGTTTTATTGAAAAGATCCATTTAATTCTAGAACAATTAATGACTCCTCCGTTATTTATTCATTTCATTCTGATGTGATTAAATTCAGATTAAACAAAATTCTAATCCAAATAAAGTTTCATTTCTTCATGTGAGGACTTTAAAACACCGTTTGAAAGTATTTCCTCCTAAAAGTATAAAATAATACAAAATTACATGCATTTTTGTCTTTCATTATTTTTTTTATTTTTGCACCCCCCCCCTCCGACAAAAGGAGGGTGGATCTTGTCCATTCGTCTGTCTGCACTGTTTTCAATAACTATGGCTTGGAATCTTTTGAAATTTTGCACAAACATTAAACATGATATGAGTAAAAAAAAATAACAAAACGGATTTTCCAGGAAAACTCCGGTTGCTTCACTAGGGGTGCCTTTCAGGTTAAAATGGCTAAAATTGACACTTTTGTGCTTATTAAAAAAAATTGATGCCTTGGATTTTTATAAAACTTTCTGAAAAGTTGTAACTAACTAATTTCTATATAATTTTGTTTGTCTATACTTTGCGATTACTCTTGGGTGTGCCCCAGGGCCTCTTTTGGGGCTAATAAAAACACTCTATTTTGGGGACTATTTTATTATATTTGTCTAAAATTTTCTGTGTCTGTCTATTTAGCAGTTTTGCATGGTGCTGAACTCAAATTTACATATGTTACGGCCTAAAACTGCACTGTTTGTTCATTTTCACCAGGATTTGACATGACGTTTCCTAAGGACTTTTGGAGCTAAATGGGGTGGGGGTGGAGAGGCAAATGCTGAACTTAGTCATTTTTTTATGCCTCGTTCACTGTGCATGCTTTACTTGTTTTTTTTTTCATTTCTTTCATTTTTTCGTTTTCTTTCTTTCATTTTCTTTTCATTTTCTTTCTTTCATTTTTTCGTTTTCTTTCTTTCATTTTCTTTTCATTTTCTTTCTTTCATTTTCTTTTCGTTTTCTTTCTTTCATTTTCTTTTCGTTTTCTTTCTTTCATTTTCTTTTCGTTTTCTTTCTTTCATTTTCTTTTCGCTTTCTTTCTTTCGTTTTTTTTATTTATTTTTTTCTTTCATTATTTCGTACATTATTTCTTTCGTTTTTATTTATTTTTTCTTTCATTATTCTTTTCATTATTTCTTTTCATTATTTCTTTCATTTTTTTCTTTGATTTTTTTCTTTCGTTTTTATTTATTTTTTCTTTCATTATTTTTTCATTTTTTCTTTCAATTTTTCTTTCTTTCATTTTCTTTTCGTTTTCTTTCTTTCATTTTCGTTTTCTTTCTTTTATTTTCTTTTCGTTTTCTATCATTCATTTTATTTTCGTTTTCTTTCTTTCGTTTTTTTATTTATTTTTTTCTTTCATTTTTCTTTCATTATTTCTTTCGTTTTTTTCTTTCTATCGTTTTTTCTTTCATTTTTATTTACAGCCATTGTTCCATTCACGCTATCACCATTATCTTAGAAGCATTTAGATATTTCTTTCACTTTTAAACATGAAATCCGAAGTCGAACTTTTTTTTTGAAGATCTTAAGATAATGCTTAAAAATAACAGTAAAATTTTATTTTAGCAATTCATGTTTTTGATTTTTTTAATTTAATTTTTTAAAACACTTTGCTTATGGAAAATAGAAATGGGATTTTATTTTTATTCATGCGGTTTCATGTCAACACTCTGGTTGTGGTAACAATAATAATCTATCTATCTAAGTTCGTTCTCTATGGACTCGAAAATGGTGGGGCCAATTTTTATGAAATTTCACACGAAGGTACTTGATGTGTTCCGTAGTTTTCTTATGTTTGTTCTGTATTGGGATGCATCTGATAAGTATCGAAAAATCGATAATCGAAAAAGTCCGATTTTGATCAAAGTTAACACTTTTATACAACCTAACATCACAAGTGTATTTGAGAAGTTTTATCACAGCACAAGCAGAAAGGCCCAGCCTATAAAATTAACTGTAGACTCTTTTTATAAAGCAGGGGCATGTTCGAAATCAATATTTCTTTTTAGAGCACAATTGAACCATGATACTTGACTTTTGTACGTTTAACTTTAATTCAAATGATTACGTAAAAATAATTTCATAAAATGAACAGTTGGTTCTTTGATAAGACAGGGGCGCATTCGAAAATGAATGTTTCTGTTTAGAGCTCAATCGAACCATGATATGTGATTTTTGCATTTTACCTTTTAAGTGAAACTATTCTTTATTGATAATTTTATAAAACAAGCACCCAAGTTTGCCCAGCTGGGCAAACTTGAGTCCTTGTACCGGAAAAATATCCGGTAAATAAAACGTTGTTTAGTAAATCGTTATTTTTTAATTTTTTTGCATTTCGATACACCAAACGTGGATATAAATATCACTGAAACATCCGCTGAGTCATAAGCTTCATTTCGGTACCTTACTTGCCTGAGTGGATTGCCTGTAGGCTGAGACAAACCACGTCAGACACGCACACGCGCGCGCACACACACACACACACACACACACACACACACACACACACAGTACGAAAATTTATAATAGGATCAGCAGTAGATTCTCTACAGTGCAATGTTGTTTTTTTTTGTTCTTTTTTTACATGGGGGTCACCACTTATCAAGGCCCGAAGGCCACTCAGGGATAAGGATTATTGCGTGTACAGTAATCAATGAGATAGTATTGTAGTAATTATTAGTATTGGAGGTTTGATAGAGTGTCTTACTTAAGGGGACGGTTTGTCAGGAGTTTGTTTATGTTGGACTTGAAGACATCCAAGTTGTAGTTAGGTGGGAAACAGGCAAGCGGCAGAGAGTTCCACTGCCGTGCAGTTCTAAGAAAGAAGCTTTGCTCATGGAATCTACGTTTGGATTTAGTCACAGATAAAGCGTGGGGAAAATTATTGACAGTAGTTTCAGCCAGACGTGTGTTTCTTGTGAAAGATTGGCGAGGGGGGACAAGAGATTGGAGCTCAGACGAGCACCTGTCATGGAAATAACGATAAAACAAAGACAGGTTCGCAACGTCTCTTCTGTGGGAGAGAGGTTGCAGGGAAGAGAAAAGGGCATCCCCCACTAAACCATGAAGTCTATTTTGTACTCTGTTATAGCAGGATAGGCTGTTTTTAGCAGCTCCTGCCCAGATGTGGCAGCAGTACTCCATCCTTGGACATACTTGGCTTTTATACAGATAGAGAATTGCATCAGTAGTGAGATATCTTCTGGAGCGGTAGAAGGATCCCACCATTTTCCCAGCGTCCTTGGCAACAGACCTGATGTACATGTTCCATTTCAGATCAGGAGTAAAGGTCAAACCCAGAAGCTTGTCAAAACATGGAGCCTCCCCAAGACAAGAGCCATCCATTTCAATTGATGCCAGATTGGGATCAGAGCGTTGATGATGTAAAGATAGGAGTTTGGTTTTGGATGCATTAAAAGTGACCAGCCATCACTTCCCCCACTGTACAACGCGCTCAAGATCAGAGGAGAGAGAATTAGAGAGAACTTTGTCATTTTCGGCCTTTGATGTGTTTCCATAGATGGTTGTGTCATCAGCATAGTTGTCAACGAATGATTTAAGTATGTGTTTTGGGAGATCATTGATGTAGATCAGGAAGAGAGTTGGGCCTAGGATGGACCCCTGAGGGACTCCAGCACTACTGCTGTGGGCTTCTGATTTCTGCCCATCAACCACTACTCTTATGAACTTATCGGAGAGAAATGATTTAATGATTGAGAAAACATTTCCAGTGATACCATAGCTGGAAATCTTGTGAAGTAGACCCTTATGCCATACCGTATCGAAGGCCTTTGATATGTCAAGAGCAATTGCCCTGGAAAGGAAACCTTTGTCAAGAGATTCACTATGAGATATAACCGTTAGCACATCTGCTGTAGATCTTGCAGAGCGGAAACCATATTGCATGTCACTAAGAAGGTTGTTTCTGTTGAGGTGGTTGACTACTTCTTTATTTAATATGGATTCCAAAAACTTACTCATGACACACAGGAGACTTATTGGTCTGTACTGAGAGGGAGATGACTTTTCACCTGAATTCTTAAATACAGGGCATACTGATGAGGTTTTCCAGGGTGTTAGAAAGTACTTCTCCTTAAGTCAACGCTTAAACAGTTTTGTAAGTATGGGGGCAAATTCTGGTTGGAGCTTTTTCAACACTATAACTGGAATGCCGTCAGGGCCAGTTGCTTTACTGGAATCAAGGTTCTTGACTAGCTTGACGACCTCACGCACAAATATTTGTATGTTGCATAGCGTGTTGTCTGTTATAGGAGGAAATACAGGGAGTTTATGGTCATTGTCGCATAGAGTAGAATTAGCTGCAAAGTTCTTGGCAAATAGTCTGGCCTTGTCTGATGCTGACGAGATGACCTCAGGTCCATTGATGATGGTTGGGATAGAACGCACACTTCTGTTCAGGATCCTGTTTGCTATTTGCCAAACCTAGTGAGAACCAAGCTGCTGCTCAGCTACTTTGGATTTAACAGACTGAGCATATAGCTCTCTTGCATTTTTTATTACTCTTTTACAGTGGTTGCTGGCATTCCTGAAAGCAGCTTTAGTCTCAGTACATCTATTACGTTGGTAGCTATGGGAAAAGTGATTTCTCTGCGCAATGGCAGCAGCACATTCTGGGGAGAACCATGGCTGGCTGTTAGGTTTTTGTTGGAATTTTTTTGATGGTATGAATCTGTCTATGCCTACAATTAACCATTCGGTCAGGTCTGATACTATGGAGGACACGTCCTTTTTAAACATGGAATGCAGAGGTAGATCAGATATGAATGTATGGAAGCTATACCAGTCAGCCATAGAGTATCGATATACAGTACGGTGGAGAGGTACGTCTGAAGGCTTATTACATTTCATTTTTATCTTAACTGCTACAACAGAGTGGTCGGAGGATCCCAGAGGAGATAGAACGGAACATGAACATAGCTCAGGGGAAGTTGTGAGGAAAAGGTGTAGAAGGCTTACATACTGACTGGTAGTATCGGGCACACGGGTGGGTTCGTGAACAATCTGAGTGGGGTCATAGGCAGTGGCAAAATTATGACAGAACCTCCCCATGTCATCGGTTTTATTTGAGTGGGTCAGCCATTCCACATTATGGACATAACTGAACTAAATCAATACCGAATTATGTTATTAAAAATGCAAATAAAGATTGTTATTTTTATCTGTATAATTTTTTAATTTTTATTGTATACTTTTCAATAATGTCCTTTTTGATATTTTATATCAATAATCGCTTCAAAATATAAATACTGAATAATAATAATAATAATAATAATGACGATGATGATAATAATAAAGGCGAATGTACTGTTTTGCTTCTCCGGTAGCACCATGCAGAAAGTTAGGGGAGGGGGATCGGGTCCAAAAATCAGGCTTCGTTTTGAGTTCGGGGAAAGGTGGGTCATGTGGTACTCTGTCACCGGTGTCGAGGCAGAACGTAGCCCCTTTGAATAAAGTGCCGAGTTGTTAACTTCGAACAACATATAAACGGAAAAGGTGTAATATACAACAAATAAATGCTACCAAAGACAAGATAAATTAAAAGAAAAACAAGAAGCAATTCAAAGAATTAAAGAAGGAAGCAGTTCTGGTACTGGATATGACCTTAAACTATATCTAGGTACGGATATAGTCTATCTCCGATGGTGAAGCCCCAGCTTGCGGGCTTTGGAGATAGTGTGGAGCCACCCTTTCATTGCCATTGCTCCCAGGTCCACTCTTACCCGGAGTGGTAGTACCTGTTAAGGTCCCAACTATGGGTTAAATAGAAACCGACTAGAAAAAAACCCAAATATATTCTATAAAAAAGTTTTTCTTCAAAATAACTGAATTTGGCATTAAATAACCTGAAAAGGGTTGATATGCCATAAAAGAAACCCAACCAACCAAAGAAGCAGTTCAAAGAATTTTCGATAACATTTTAGGATTCGATTTTTTAAAAAATTAAACAGTTTAAAAAATTATAATAAAAAAAAAAGGTAAATATCCAGATACGCTACTACAGAACGCCGACCACTCTGATTTGTTTTTTTTTATCGGTAATTGAGGTCGCTGACAACGAATCTGATAGTCAAACTTGGGGCAAATTTACCGTTTGCATGGTATTTACCCCTGAACCCACGAACTACTTTCCACCATTTTGCAGCTTCCGTTTATGCTACGCGCATGCACACTGTAGCATAAACGACGGCTTCACCAAGCAAACTACGTTGGGGGGAGGGGATTTTTTTTTTTCCAGGACATAGAATTTTCTAATTTTCAAAAATACATTATAGCACTTTTTGGGTGGAAAATTTAAAATTAGCTGAAAAAGAAATAAAACAATAAAAGGAAAGCACTCCAAGTTGGAGTAGGGGGGAGGGGGGTAATTTATCTGTTTTTTTTTTTTTTTTTTTTTTTTTACCTGGAACATAGAATTTTCAAATTTTCAAAAAGTAACGCACCGACATTTACGAATTAGAACACCATTTAACATTATCCGAAGATTTTACTGTGTGGGGGCGCGAGCGGGGGGGGGATGTGATGTTGGGGCGCGGATAATGTTAAATGGTGTTCTAATTCGTAAATGTCGGTGCGTTACTTACTGAAAAACGTTTAACTAAACTGCAAAAGCACCTATTAAGCCACATAAGTTCTATGATTGAATCCCCCTCCCGCAAAAAAAGAATAAAAAACAAAGATGTTTGGTGCTTATGTTTTTGTAAACCACATTAAAAACTACAAAAAAAAAAAAAAAAAAAAAAAAAAAAAGTCCCCCAATTTGTTGTACTTTTCTTTAACTGTAAGTCATTAAAAAAATATCAGTCCATAATTTTTTGATTGGTACGCCATGTGCTAGGTGAAGCAAGCCGTCGTTCATGCTGCAGCGCACGCGCGTAGCGTAAACGGAAGCTGCAAAATGGTGGAAAGTTATTCGTGGGTTCGGGGGTTAATACCATGCAAACGGTAAATTTGCCCCAAAATTGACTATCAGATTCGTTGTCAGCGACCTCAATTACCTATATAAAACAAATTAGAGTGGTCGGTGTTCTGTAGTAGCGTATCTGGATATTTACAAAAAAAAAAAAAATCAAACAGTGCAAGGAATTAGAATTTTTTTTTAACGGTTCGGTACTCAGCGCTTTATTATTCAAGTGGTCGACAGAGTACCACGTTATCCACCTTTCCCCGAACTCAGAACGGGGCTGGATTTTCGGACTTCATCTCGCTACCTTTCAAAAATAAATTAAAAATGAATAAATAATCATTCATTATTATTGCATGTTTATGATTCATTCTTGTTTTATTCCAATTACAAAAATGGATTTGAAATCTTTCTCGTCTGAGACATTCATAATTCATTTCCCACTTTTCTTTTTTCTTTTCTTTCATTCATTAAGCGTAAAAATGCGTCATACAGAATTTTAAAGGTCTGCTTTTTTTTTTACCTTCTCTCATATTCTGAATTAAAATGCAAAAAATATTTTTAAAAAAAATTAAAGACACATTTAAAACTTATATAACGCAACCATGCCTCTAAAAATTATATTTTTGAGATTTAAAAATAATAAGATTAGATTAGAAGATTCTAAAATGAATGATTTCGCTTTTTTTTCTTCTTTTTTTTTTTTTTTTTTTTTTACGAGACTGCGTAGTCTAAACACCCCCAACCTCCCAACGTTAAGAACGTCTTTCGGAATAAACACCCCCCAACCTCGAAAACCGTTCTTAACATGGGGGGGTTGGGGGCGTTTATTCCGAAAACCGTTTTTAACATCGGAAGATTGGAGGCGTTTATACTATACTGGATACTCTAGTAAAAAAATACCGATTTTATGTGTGTGTATGTGTGTATATATATTTATATATATATATATATATATATATATTGGATTGAAATTTTAAATTCGACCGTTTTGGATTTTACCATTTTTGGATTTTTACCCTTCACCGGACTATCCATTCATGTGAAATCTTTTTATATTTTTCTTTTGCTTCCTGTTCCCCTTACCTCACCCTTTTTTTTTTTAACCAAGTAAGATCTGTGACTTACTTGTAGTTTCATTAAATACTTTTGTATGCAAAATCCGACCCTGCATTTTGCTAATTCCTGCCCTCTGATGAGAAGGAGAGTATTTCTTCGAAACTCCGCAGATTAAGGACTATCCACTTATCTTGTGTTTCCTTTTTTAAAATTAAATATGTTTTTAACTCTTTTTCAAGATGTCTTTTAACATGTTTTATTAATCATCTGTTCATATATATATATATATATATATATATATATATATATATATATATATATATACTAGCAAAAGCACCCGTCGTTAACTGGGTTCAAAAACAGCGTACGGAAAATGGACTCTGATATATGAAAGTATGATAGGTTATGAAAAGGAAGGGTTGTAAAGAGATAGCTTCAATTTTGGGGTATCAAAACCAAAGCAAAATATGATGAAAGTAAAAATAAAATAGATAAACCCCATAATTTATTATACCATACCTGTTCACACTGAAACACTTATCACAATATTCTGTGGATCTATATTAAAAAACCTTGTTAAACTTAGTGACATATTTCCATTCTATGGAGGTCAGGTGCGAACGAACACCCCATAGTTTATTATACCAGATTTCTTCAAAGTGAAACAATTATCAAAGTATACTTACGCAGATAGACATGAAAAGTCTTTATTAAAGTTTGTGCCTATTTCCATTCTATGGAGGCCAGGCGTGAACGCAAATCCCACAATTTTATTATACCATCCTTATTTAAGTTAAAACATACTTATCAAAGTATTCTTATGTACATCTATATCAAAAACACTTGTAAAGGTATTTTTTTTAATTTTAAAATGTTTTATTTCCATACTTTGTGGACCATGTGTGTACGCAGACCCCACAATTTTAATGAATCATCATTATGCCCGATCAAACATACCCATTCCTGTGCCTATAGCAAGCCCCACTCTCCTCAACGGTTTACTTCCACATGTGCAGCTTCTATCGCGTAAAGGCAGCACGCATACCACAGATTTAACCGACATAAATCCAGTTCAAACAGACAGAAGTATATAGAAGCCAGAAGTAACTATAAGAAAGAAATAGTGACAGCTAAGAGAGAATTTACTGAAACCACCCAAAAACGCATCGAAGCTCAGAAATTAGGAACCTGTGACTTCTGGAAAATCTACAACAGTGTAGTAAATAATGGGCAATCAACAATTCCCCCACTATCCAACAATCATGAAGTTGTTTGCTCAGCAATCGAGAAGGCTAACATGCTTGCCAGTCAGTTTGCCTCCAACTCCACACTAGACCCTGCTAACCACCCTCTCCCAGACTTTCCTTTGCAGACAGACGCCATACTTGACCATCTGAAAATCACCCCTTTTCAGGTGTATGTCATTATAAAAAATCTTGACACTGCAAAAGCATGTGGACCTGATCTCATCCCGGCTGTGCTATTAAAAAAGTGCTCCACCAAAGTAGCTCTAATCCTCTCCAAACTTTACAACAAATGCCTTAATTAATCTTGCTTTCCTGCCTGCTAGAAAACTGCTTCTGTGGTACTAGTTTTCAAGAATTCTGACGAAAGAACTGACCCAGCAAATTACCGCCCCATTAGCCTCCTCCCACTTTTTGCCAAAATATTTGAGTCCATTATTAACCAAGCTCTAGTCCATCACCTTACAGATGCTTAACTTCTTACCGACCAACAATATGGATTTAGGCAAGCCCGTTCCACAGCAGACATTCTAACTGTAATCTCTGAGCGTATATACTATTCACTTGACAAAACAGGGGAGGGTAGAGCAGTAGTTCTAAGGCTTTTGACAGGGTATGGCACGAAGGTCTTTTCAGGAAAATCAGATCATACGGTATCACTGGAAGAATACTTAGCATCAATCCTTCTTAGATAAGAGAAAAATTCAGGTTGTCCTCGATGGCCGTACATCTAAACAATATGATATAAATGCAGGAGTGCCTCAGGGGTCTATCCTTATTCCTAATATTCATAAATGACCTCCTTGACAAAATTTTCTGTGAGATGGGTATATGTGCTGATGACACCATCCTCTATAACAGACACGACAGGAAACAAATGAACACATATCTAAGGAAATGGCAGAAACACTAGAGAATGACCTCCAATCTGTAGTAGAATGGGGACAAAAATGGATGGTCACATTTTCCTTCTATAACTACAAGAAACCTTCTCTACCACCAATAGCAATGGCCAAAGACTCTTTATCTGAAAGGACATCTTTTAAACTCCTTGGCCTAACGTTCACAGGAAACATGAGTTGGAACAATTACATTGAGAGCATTGCCAAGACCGCTGCGAAGAAGGTAGGTCTCTCTACCGTGCTAGAAAGCTACTAACACCCGAAAGTATCCTGTACCTCTATAAGGCCACCATTCGCCCATGTATGGAGTATTGTTGTCATATTTGGGCCGGTGCATCTGCTACTAATCTCTCACTCCTAGACAAGGTTCAAAAGAGAGTCGCCAACCTAATAGGTCCTGAACTATCGTCCAAACTTCAGCCTTTGTCCCATCGACGCAATGTAGCATACTTCTGCCTGTTCTACAAGTAGTTTAACGGTGTATGTTCCAACGAGCTGCAAGCACTTGTACCCCCTCTACATAAATACCCCTGACAAACCCGACAAGCAGTACAATTCCACCCCTTCACAGTAGAGATCCCTAGATGTAAGAGAGCCTTCTACTCCAGTAGTTTCTTCCCCAGAACCGCTAGACTTTGGAACTCCCTGCCAGGTTCCTGCTTCCCCAACTGTACTGACATGCAGAAGTTCAAGTGTAATGTGAACCGACATCTTGCTGCCTAACTTCCCACCTAGTACCCCTGTAGCCTGTGTCCCTAATAGTAGCCCCTACATCAAAGTGGCAATGTGCCTTGTTTGGGGTGAAAATGTAATAAAAAAAAAATTATATGTGATCAGTTTTCTATAACAGTCAACCATATAGGAGCCTATTCGTGACCAGACACACACACACAGACATTCAGCTTTATATTATAGATATTAACAGGGGGGGGGCAATTCATAATTTAAACTTTCGTATTTACTTTATTGGATTGTTTGGATTAGTTACGTTTAGAACAGTTATTGGTTGCAGGGAAAGACCCCGAAAACACAAGGAGAAAGTGATAAGGATGAATTGAAAAGAAATAGGGATAAATAAAAACCTGGTCACAGAACTGCAGTGCACGCCTATGGAACTCTGCTCCGCTTTCTTGCTTTCCAACTGACTACAATATAGTTGTCTTCAAGTCCAAAGTAAACAAATTCTTGATGAGCCATTCCCTTAAGTAATCCAATTTACTGAATCTCCATTACTAACGATGACTACATGTTCCTTTAGACGGCTCATTATAAACCCTTATCCTTGAGTGGCTTCCGGGCCTTGATAAGTGGTGACTCCTTTGTAAAAAAGAAAGAAAAGGTAGATTTCGAAGTCAGTTCCTAGAAGCTATCCAACACATGCCAGCATATAAAACATGTTAATCTAATGATGATGATGATGATGATGGAAAACAATTACTGCATAAAAAGTAATTGCCTAGAAATGTACACCGTGGACACATCTTTGTTTTTTTGTTTTGTTTTGTTCTTACTTTCTTTTTGACTTTTTTTTTTTTTTTACTTTTGAGTCGCAACTCCTCGAACTCAAAAGCCACTTGAAGGTAAGGGTTAATGAGATATAAGGATTGTCACCTGAAAGAAGTACTAATATTGATGAATCTTATAAAACTTTCTATAAACATTAAAACAGTCTGCGCAAATTAATTTTTGTTTATATGCTAAAACGCACGCCCTCCTGGTCTGTAATGACAATCATTGCTTATATAAACTTTATTTATAAATGTCTAATTTGTATAGAGCAAAAAAAAACAAAAAAAAAAAACGTACAAGTTAAAGTTTATTTATCTAAAAAAAAAAAAACAAACGGGGACACAAAGAATATCAAAATTCAGCATGAGTGATGATAGAGAATATTTCGTAAATTATAAAAAACATCAAATCCTTTTTTTTTTTTTTTTTGACTTGTTTGAAAAAAAAAACCCTGAAAAGCAAGTCGTGCTAGCCAGCTGTTCATTTAAATAAAAAGAAAACAAGCTGAACAAATGAAGTTGTCTTAAATTATATATAATACACACACACACACACACACACACACACACACACACACACACACACACACACACATACATAAACAAACTAGTATTTCTGCCTGTGTCCAGCTAAAACTCAGACACTACCAAACATACACTTACAAATCTTGCTGACTGTAATATCACACAGGATCAGTGAATCTATTGACAGGGTTTCGTTGCAATATCTCTTAAAATATCAAAGGTCTTTGATAGTTTGCCACAAAAGTTTTGCTTTTGCTGCATAAAATATTCACAACAAAAACTTATTTGGATACAACTATTATAAATAACTTTTCTTTTTTCCTCTATGCACTGAAAATTAAATGGAACTACCATGAGCAAATTTTCTTTCCCAAAACTCCTTTAGAACACAATAACATGGAACTGCTTCCCAGCTGTGTATAAAATAGTCATTATCAAGTCCAATGTTAACAAATTCTTGTTGAGTTTGTAAATAATCAATTTTTGCCTAGTTTCCAATCATCGTCTTCAATCGTGAAGGTGTTGTCTCACCATTTATTTGACAAACTCATTATCCTTTATCCTCAAGTGGCCTTAAGGCTTTGATAAGCAGTGGGGCCATTCTTAGTCATGGGTATGACCCAAAATACTGCAAATTGGGAAAAGTAACTCCTATAACTCTCAAGGCCTTACAGGTATACAAGTTATAGGTGTGTATTTGATTTATACATGTCAAAACTTATCAGGTGACAGTTTAAAATATTTTGTATATTATGTTGATTAAGGGTCAGAGGTCAAATAAAGTCGGTCACGTGTGTGATCTCGCTCGGAATTAGATTTTACATGATGAAGACTTATAAACTCTGTGAATTCTTAAAAGAATATTTATACTTTTATCAGACATGTTTTATAATTTTGTGAATAGGAAATGAGCCATGCCTAGTATAAATTTTTTACAGCTATTTATTTATTTATTTTTATGTATTACTTTATGCATTGATGTATGGTCACGTGTGTTACATTTGGGTTCACTTTTCAAAAAATGGCCCAGTGATTGATTAGTACAAAAAAATATTGCATATTCCTATTTTGCATGACCTCGAACAGGTTATGGTAAAAAGGAATACTTTAATATTCCTTCTCTTGAGGTCACTGAAGACCAAATAAGTGCATGGGTAGGAATAAGGACAGAAAAAAAATTACTTTCTTACACTTACTGGTAGTTTGAAAAACAGCACTGAGATTAGGTCAAACAGGTTGCTGATGCCTTTTTCTTTCTGGTTTTCTTTTTGTATATGAAAACAGTTGCAGTTTTTTTTTTTTTTTTTTACATTTGGGGATCAGCGCTTATCGAGCCTCAGAGACTATTCTAGCATAAAGGGTTAATGAGTGCTAGGTAGAAGGTGAGATAACACTATGATGATCAGTAATGGTGGAACTTGGATATTATTAATCATATAAAAGAATGAATCAACAACTTATTTACATTAGACTTGAAAACGGCCATGCTATAATCAACTGGGAAGCAGTTCAACGGTATTGTTTCAGACTGTTCTAGGAAAGAAACTCTGCTCATGAAATTTTTGATTAGCTTTAGGCACAGATAAAGAGTGAGGGAAATTGTTGACAGTTGTTGTAGATAGACGAGTATTTGTGAAATTTTTGTGGGGGGGGGGGCATAGATTGAAGCGCAGTTGAGCACTTACCAGAAAAGTAGTGATAGAGCAGAGATGGTCTATTATGTGAGAAAGATGGTTTTGTACAGTGTCGATGCAAGAGAGGGTACTCTTAGCAGTTCCTACCCAGATGTGACAACAATAGAGAGAGAAAGAGAGAGAGAGAGAGTGGCAGAGGAAGTATTTAGAGACTTTTTTTTTTTTTACTCTTATTTTCTTATCCAGAAACCCAGGCAGGCCAGAGTAACATTGCTAGTTGAGATATAAATTTACCTAGATCAGAACAAAATATCCTCTTATAATTGTAGGATTTCAAATATTTTCTAAGGTAAACATGTCAGCCATTTTAATCTGTTATTATCGAGGGGGGGGGGTCCCGGTCTTACCAGTTGTAAAACATGTTTAAATATATTTTAATTTATGCAGATTTCATATTTATTATTACAGAACTAATTATCTTATTGTATATCATATAGTATTGATATTGTATATTATATAGTATTGATATTGTATATCATATAGTATTCATTTCAAAAGTTTTAAAAAATGACTTGGGTGCCATCAGTTAGAATCGAAACCAAAACACCCCATTTATGTGCGCATTATTCATCCATCCAAACAAAGATTTTGCTCATTATAAACCATCCTTGGCATATGATTACAATTTCTTGTTAATTTCAGTGGTATGTGATCAGTAGTTTAAGAGTTTATAGGTTAAACATTTTCACACAAACACACATGCATACATAGATCTACTGTTTTATTTATCTAGATAAATAGATTACAAAATGGCTGACTTATTTACTATAAGTAATATTGAAAACTTTAAACTGATCAAAGCAGTTGAAAGACATAATCCAACTATCATGATTTTTGTTCTTAAATTTTAAAACACCAAAAAGCAGTAATTTTTTTTTTTATGCACCTTTGTTGCATAAAAGAACTAAATAAGTAAACAACTCTAAGATAGACTGCATTCTGTACTGATAACTGTTTAAATAGTTGAAACAAGTAGGGCCTATATAAAGCATCCCCCCCCCATCTCTGTTTTAGTGGATGTCACCATCGTTTTGTAATGTCATCAAGTATGTGCTTGTATGATGCAAGAAAACACACAAGCAAGATCCACAGTTTTAGTACTATACTAGAACATGGCGCTGCTCGGGATTCATTATGTTTAAATTTGGATTTGGATTATTCAGACAGCTGTTTTCATCCCCTAACACTGTTTTGGATGATGTACTCATTGGCCTTCTTTGCTTGTATATTTATCTTGTCGAATTCTGGAATCCATCTCTCAAACTAAAGAGTCTGCATGGAATTTTGAACAGAACCCTTTATCGAATCCACAAGGGTAGCATGCTTTCATTCTGGCAGTCATGACTGATTAGAAATCTTAAGTCGTTTGCAATTGTATTTTTAGTATCACCTTCCACTTTCAGAAGAGTGTCACTTAGAACAGAATTTTACCTACTATTTTATTATGTGACAGGACATAATTGACAGAACAAGAACATGCTAGCCCTCGATACACAACCAGAACACAGCTAGCCCTCGATACACGGCCAGAATACAGCTAGCCCTCGATACACGGCCAGACCACAGCTAGCCCTCGATACACGGCCAGAACACAGCTAGCCCTCGATACACGCCCAGACCACAGCTAGCCCTTGATACACGGCCAGAACACAGCTAGCCCTCGATACACGCCCAGACCACAGCTAGCCCTTGATACACGGCCAGAACACAGCTAGCCCTTGATACACGCCCAGACCACAGCTAGCCCTTGATACACGCCCAGACCACAGCTAGCCCTCAATACACGGCCAGAACACAGCTAGCCCTCGATACACGGCCAGAACACAGCTAGCCCTCGATACACGGCCAGAACACAGCTAGCCCTTGATACACGGCCAGAACACAGCTAGCCCTCGATACACAGCCAGAACACAGCTAGCCCTCGATACACGGCTAGACCACATCTAGCCCTCGATACACAGCCAGAACACATCTAGCCCTCGATACATGGCCAGAACACAGCTAGCCCTCGATACATAGTCAGACACAGTTCTTAGAACATGGCTGGACACAACTAGCCTTTTACATTCTTGTTAACTTTGAAGCATAAAAAAGTCTGACTTTTATTATAATTATCTTCCCCCATATGACTCCAATTTTAAAAACAAATCTGACTTGAACAGTAATTTAATCTTCCCTTAACACAATGATGGCAATTTTCAAAACTCTAACCCTCAAATTCTTATTTAAAATTTTCCATAACATGACAAGTTTAAAAAATCTGACTCTAATTGTATGAACAATTTCTAAAACATGCCGCTGCTAACTGAAAAAAATTCAACTCTCATCTCGTAATTAAAACTTCTCCATAACATGACAACAATGATTTTTAAAAACTGTCAAATTTAATGAACAATTCTCCAAAACATGCCGACATCAACTGTAAAAAATCCGACATTTGTCTCGGTTGCATCAATTTTACATTTCTTGCCGAAATAGCTTATAGTCTAAGAAAAAAAAAATTGACAGCACTCTCACGACATTCACATAACTTCAATTCAACATGTTTTCATTGCTGACAAGCATTCACCTCATTCTTCTTCCGAATCTGTTTTTCTTAACACAACTAATTTGTTTATTTTCAAATTAATACATTTAAGCCAGAAGAGCATTAACTTTTTCTGAAATAATAAGAATTATTTTCTTTAGCAGGTTTTTCTTCTAAGGTGATTATTTAAGTATTGTGAGATGGTTATTGAGTGATAAGACCCAAATATGAATAAATAAATGAATGAAAAACAATAATAAATGATTTATTAACAATTTATAACTGAAAGAATTTCTATGATAATGAGGGGGTTTGATTGTCTCTGCTAAATCGATTTTGCTAATTTTCCCCCATTTAAATTTCCCTCTTTCTTCTGTTATCGTCTGGTCAAATCTAGGAGCATATATAACCCATGTTTTCCAATGTTTCTTGGCAAGTAAGATAACTTTAGGATACAAGAGTTATTTCCCTTTAAATATAAAAACATTCTTTCTCCCTTTATATATTAAATATATAAAGGTATAATTAGATATGTATCCACCTAACTTTAAGAACGTTTATATATTACAAAACTGTTTGATAATATATATTAAATATTTAAAAGAAAGAAATTGTAGTAAAGTATTGCATATCACATTGTGTAATAATAACAAATGAAAATTAGCTAGTCAGAATCAAATTTTGATTTGTCGGCTCAAATGCTATTTATATCTAACTTGTAGACTCCTGTCAACATTATTTTATATCTTAGAAAGATTAGATAGAAAGTAATTGTTTCCCATTGTTGTACATGATTTAACATATTATTAAACTTGGTTCATTGGAGCTTGTATTTTGTTTGTGAGTGTGTGTTGTTTTTCTTGTTGAATGAGAATGTAAGCTTAGTGTGCAAGAATGATTTGTTTGTTGTTGAAGATGTTAGTTTTCTTCACTAAAGCAAACTTGCTTATTTTTTTACTGCATTGAAAAACAGATGTGTTGTATGAAATGGCCGTGGGAAAGAACCTAAACAGTTGTCAGATATGAGTCTTTAAAAAAAATCTATACTACCATGGGAAATGTGTGTCCTTATTTACTTACCTCCCCACAAGGGCAGAGTTAGACACTATCGTTTTTTAATCTAGGGAAAATCCAGCTCCCTGAAAAGAGACACTCTGGATTGGGACAAAATTAAAAATTGTTTCAGTCTAAAAGGATTTCTCCTTCACTGACTTAGAAAAGAACACATGAAGTATATGTCTTATTTGGATTCATCGGACTACTGTTCTCATCTTGAGTTGAGTGTGATTTTCACAATGTTTTGGTCGATGTAACCTCCGACCTTCTTCAAGTGTATCTTGTCGAACTCGGGAATGTTTGTCAAACTCAGGAATTACACTCAAGATGAGAACAGTAGTCCGATGAATCCAAATAATACGAATAACCAATCCTCATCTCAAAAATTCAGAAACGTCAGATGAAGTATAGTCTCAGAACAGATACTACAATTTTATCTTAAGCAAAAAGGCGTCTGTTTCATAACTGCTTTTATGCAATGAGATATATGAACTTGAACATTTGTAGGAATAATCTCCTACTTTTTTTTCTTTGAATTGTATTCACCTGAAACAAGACAAGATGCCACTGAGATGTAATGGACTACTGTATATTAGGGACACTCTAAGTAGGGAGTTCAGCAGCAAGATATTTGTTTACCTTACATTTAAACTTCTACAGTGGAAAGGTGAGATTTTGTTGCTTGTCAGGTTCGTTGGGGGTATTTAATGTTGAAGGGGCACTAATGCTACGAGTTTGTTGGAACACATTCAATTAAAGTACTTATAAGACAAGTACAAGTACATTACGGTGATGGGACAGGGGTTTTCTAACTTGCTATTTGCTTTCTCAATTCCTCTAAATACTTGAGATGTAGTTTCCAGTTTCTTTTACTTACTAACTTTTGTGTGATGGGATGAGGATTTTATATATATATATATATATATATATATATATATACTAGCAGGACCTGTTAACTGGTGTTGCCCGGTGGAAGCATGGCCTCTTCTCGTTAAAAATTAAACTATTGGTTGTTGGTGACCAATCCCCAATGTCCTAATGTTAAGACCGGGTTTCGGAATAGACACCCCTAACCTCATGTTAAGAATATCATATGGAATAGACACAACCAACCTCACCATGGTAATAACGACTTTTGTGAAGGAAGGGAACTGTTTCAAGTATATGGCCCAAGTTTAACCTTCATATATGTTGTCAGCAAAAAGACTATCAACCCCCCCCCCTGACAGTTTTGTGCGGAGAGAAGTACATCTTTTTATCGCGCGTGCGTAGAACAGTGAATTACAGTGCATAAGGCATGTAATTATATCTCGTAAACTACTTGTCTCCGCCAAAGTTAAAATAGATTATTTTATTCAGCATAGTCTAAAACCTATAAAAATCATCAGTTTAAAGGAAATAGTGTAGTTGGTACTAAGGTAAAAAAAAAAAGTTAATGTTTGAGCAATGTAGAAAATGATTCCTGAAAAAAAGAACTAAACAAAAAACAACTCTAGTAAAAATAGAAAACAAAAGGCAATATATAACAAATAAGTATATCCATAGGCAATAAAGGGGAAATGTTGTGAATGCGAGGGTTGAATGACTTGCAAAAAATGTTATCGAAAAAAGCGACCCTTCCCTTTCAGAAAAGTGCCCAGTTGAGGGTGAAGGAATTAATGTTTTTGGCCAATTTTTCGATATTTGTCGTCTGAAGGGTCGAGCTTCAAAATGATACTGATCTTGTGAAAAATCCGTCACCTCTGTTGAAAGTTTTTGCGAGACATACATACATACATACATTTAAACAGATTTTTGCCTTTTATATTATAGACTAACGGGGGTGCCCGGCATTGCCCGGGTGTTTGGAGGTGTAAAAGAAAAAAAAAGTTTTGGTAGGCAAGTAGGCTCGAACCCGAAGCCTTGAGGCGAATAGCCTGATAACTTACTGTAGGGTAGTGGAGTGAGAAGGGTTGAAATTAAGCGATTAAAAAGTTAAGTGACAGGTGCATGAATTTAATGAGGTCAAACATCACGCCATAGAGGAATGAAAGCCGTGTTTGTTTCCCCAAGATCTTTGGGGAAAACCAGCTCCCCATAAAAAGGGAATATCAGAATGAATAGCAATTGTCTGATATGACGGGTTTTCCCCCACATTGATCAAAGCTCATTGCTTTTCTGGACGTCCCCGGCACGAGTGCCGGGGAGCTTGTTTTGCTACAGATTCAGTTTCACTTTTATATTGAAAAGCCAAACAAACATGCGGAGAGTAAAAAAAAAAAAATAGTGCAAAAATAGTGTGCAAAAGTCGCTCAAATAAAAGATACACACGACCTCCTTTCATAAATCGGAGACATTATAATCTAGGTAGTATATAAAAGGTTCTAAGAAACGATAACTGCCTTGAGCGCCCCCCCCCCATCCAAAACGATTTGCTGGACATACACAAAAAACGTACACACTAACACATTTTCCCTTTTATATATATAGAAAGAAGATGTACACACAAATGCAACTACATTATCAAAGAGTAATCTTTAATAAAAACCTATCAAGATAGAAAAGGCTCAATACTGTTAAGAGGAGCAATTAGTTATGTTTTACTTATATAGATATATACACACGCACAAACAAATACGCATTGCACTTTATAATAGAGTAGAGGATTTTCCGCTTTCAAAGTCTGATATTGTCTTACAATTGCACTAACCAGAATCGTTTTACTTTAATTTTTGTTTTGTTTATTGAACTCTCAACTGCTCTCCTCTCCTCTCAAATTTTGGATTTTTGTCTTAATAAATTTCTTGTGAGAAAATATTGATATTTTTGCTAAGATTATAGATTATTCAATAAAGGAATGTCTTAAATAAACATTGGTTTTGCAATAAAATCGATTGGGTGTCTTACGAAATGTTGATATATATATATATATATATATATATATATATTTTTACATAGGCATCACCACTTATCAAAGCCAAGAGGCCACTCAAGGATAAGGGTTAAAGAGTGTACAGTAGACATTGGACAATATAGTAATCATTAGTAATGAAAATTTGGTTAATTTGATAACTTATATAGAACGGCTCATCAAGAACTTATTTACGTTAGACTTGAACACAACCATATTGTAGTCAGCTAATTATGTTTTATTTTTTTTATTTCTTTCTCGTAACAACAAAACATGCATTCTACTAATAAATTATTAGTGACCGCCAAATTTATGGAGTGTTTTTGATTTCCGTAACAGTCTGTCTTTAAAAATCTACCAAAAACCAGGTAATTATCTAATCAAAATAAAATTTTCATCAATTAATAAGTAAAGAATGCACTTTAGATGCGTGTAACTTTTTTTTCATATTTGTTGTATAAATATATTTTTGGGGACTTGATGCCTCCCTCCCCCATTTCTCATTTGTCCCTTGTTTGACCCCTTAAAGTCCAAGCGATCCACTAAGCACACACTCATTTGGTGGTAGGAGGGTGAGTGAGTATAGAAAAACAAAAAAAAACAAAAAAATTTCGCAGGGTGCCTTCGATATCGAAGATTGAAATCCGAAATTTGAATGTCTTTAATTTTTTTTTAATATCTTTTGCGTTTTGAAGTGTGAGATTCATTGAATCGATTGGGTGTCTTACGAAATGTTGAAATCTATATCCGCTAATTATGTTTTATTTTTATTTCTTTCTCGTAACAACAAAACATACATTCTACTAATAAATTATTAGTGACCGCCAAATTTATGGAGTGTTTTTGATTTTTGTAAAAGTCTGTCTTTAAAAATCTACCAAAAATCAGGTAATTATCTGATCAATATAAAATTTTTATAAATTAATGTTATCAATAATTATCTTTCAGATGAGGATGAATAAAAAAAAATTTTTTTTACGAAAATGCTAAAATAGTCATATTTTTAAATCTTTAAAAATATATTAAAAATTTTATTTTAGAATGTGTAAACTTTCCATGTATCGCTACATAAAGAATGCTTTAAAGAATCAATACCAAAAAAAAAAAAAAAAAAAAACCGGATGTGAAAATTATAAGTATTAATTGTATCTGCATATTACGGTTTACAAAAAGTTATCTCCCTTGTTGCAAATTAACAATGAAGACTTGGATTTCTGTAGATGATGGTTTGACATTCCAACAAGTTGCACCCCCCCCATAGAGGATTACCAAAAAAACGGCCCTTTTAAGGGCCACCAAATTCTAATGAAAGTCTTTGCCAACTTGATTTATGCAATAAAGAATTGAGGAAAAATACAGTATGATCTAGTTTATGGAAAAAGAGTGTGGCTTATTGGTTATTATTAATTAGAAAATAAGAAAGGAAAAATAATTTTAATCATGAAATTAAAAACTGACTAAAAGTGATATTAAAACTGAGAAATATAATACCAAAAATTTATATTTGTTTTAAAAATAGGGGGAAAAAGTTTTCCTTTACTTTTAACAAATATTAGGAAAAATGTAAAGCTTGATTGATCAATTATTATAAAGGAAAAAATTATAAAGCTAAAAATAACATATTTCACCATAAATGGTATTTGTAATTATAATTTAATTCAATTATTGAAAAAAAAATGTATTTGTCTATCTAGTTACATTAAAATTCATGAAAATGCTTAAATAAATATTTAGACATGACTGGCTTCCCATACATAAAATCAAAGATGATGACGGTAAGCACATGGTTCCTAAAATGTATGAGATCGTGCTAAATAATTAAATTATTTGAATTTATTTAAATATAAGGTAATTATATCCTAATATTTTTGCATATTCTTATAGCCAATCATAGTAAATTTTATTTAGACATAAAATAGTTTAATTGATTTGAAAACCTTTTAAAAAATGTTTTGACATTTGGTGAAAACTGGGTCAGACGGGCTTTTTTAAACTTAAAATTCTATTAAAAATTATATAAAAGTATTATATTATTCTGCTTTTAACATAATAAACTTCAGGTTTTTATCTTTCTGGTAAAATGAAAAGTTGTTCAGAAATAACGGATTTTTATAGATTTTAATAAGTTTTAGAAAAAGCAGTTTTCGATCGATTGGCAGTCACTATAAATTATACATGCATAGTGGTCTATGGACTTGTTGATCTTAAAACTCAGATTTTTTAATCGACTTTTTATATACTTTTAACCTCCCATCACTCGATACAATTTATTGTGTATTTTTTACTTTTCATTTCTCTACTTTCCATTTTTACTCCTATTCACTTTCATCTCTTCAACTCCATGAATTTTACCTGAAGAATGATTTGCGGTCGAATCGAAAGCGCTCATGATAACTATGGAACTTTCATTAATATTTTCGATTTTGATATAAAAAAGGTAATTCGGGGGGGGGGAATCATAAAGCAAAGTATCTCTGTTAATAATGTTTGTTTGAATATGAAATATATATAATAAGAACAAGTAGTTAATAAAACATGTTAAAAAACACTTTGCAAAAGAGTTAAAAACATATTTAATTTTAAAAAGGAAATACTAAATAAGTGGATAGTCCTTAATCTGCGGAGTTTCGAAGAAATACTTTCCTTCTCATCAGAGGGTAGGATTTAGCAAAATGTGGGATTGAATTTTGCTTGCAAAAGTATTTAATGAAACTATATATATATACATATATATATTCCCACCATGCCCCAATTGAAATTAATGGCTCTTGTTTTGGGGAAGCCCCATGTTTTGACAAGCTACTATGACTGACCTTCATTCCTGATCTGAAATGGAACAGATACATCAAATCTGTTGCCAAGATTGCTGGTAAAATATTGGATCACTATACCGCTCCAATAAGTATATCACTACCAATGCAATCCTTTATTTGTACAAGATCCAGGTGCTCTCTAAAATGGAGTATTGTTGTCACATCTGGGCAGGAGCTGCTTGGCACACCCTATCCTACTATAATAGAGTTTAAATTCAAAACCGGCTTGAAAACTTAGTTGGTGATGCCCTTTTCTCTTCCCTGCAACTTCTTTCCCACAAAAGAGATGTTGCGAGCCTGACTCTGCTCTGTCGCTATTTTCATGGCAAGTGCTCGACTGAACTCTAATCTATGGTCCCCCTTTTACCAAACATTCACAAAAAAACACTCAACTAGTTATAACTACTATATATGATTTTCTCCATTCTCTATCTGTGCCAAAATGTAAACGCAGATTTCATGAACAAAGCTCCTTTCTCAGAACTGCCCGCCTTTGGAATACTGTTCTGCTGGCCTGCTTCCCAGTTGAATACAACATGGTAGCCTTCAAATCTAATGTAAACAAGTTCTGTTAAGTCGTCCTCCTAAATAATAAAATTCTACCCAATTTACATCGTAACTGATTACTGCACCACCACCTTACATTCATTGACCCTTATCTCCGAGTGGCCTTTGGGCCTTGATAAATGGTTAACTCCAAGTATATATATATATATATATACTAGCAAAAGTACCCGTTGTTGACTGGGTTCAAAAACAGCCTACAGAAAATGGACTCTGATTTATGAAAGTATGATAGGTTATGAAAAGGAAGGGTTGTAAAGAGATAGCTTCGAATTTGGGGGTATCATAAGCAAAGCAAAATATGATGAAAGTAAAAATAAAATAGATAAACCCCATAATTTATTATACCATACCTGTTCACACTGAAACACTTATCACAATATTCTGTGGATCTATATTAAAAAACCTTGTTAAACTTAGTGACATATTTCCATTCTATGGAGGTCAGGTGCGAACGAATTTTATTATACCATATTTCTTCAAACTGAAACCTAATTATCAAAGTATACTTACGCAGATAGATATAAAAAGTCTTTATTAACGTTTGTGTCTATTTCCATTCCATGGAGGCCAGGCGCGAACGCAGACCCCACAATTTTATTATACCATCCCTATTTAAGTTAAAACGTACTTATCAAAGTATTATGTACATCTATATCAAAAACACTTGTAAACGTTTTTTTTTTATTTAAAATTTTTTTATTTCCATACTTTGTGGACCATGCGCGAACGCAGATCCCACAATTTTAATGAATCATCGTTCTGTCAGATCAAACATACCCATTCCTGTATCTCGATACATCTTCTATCATTATATGTAATCAGCTTTTTAAAATAGTCAACTATATAGGAGCCTATTCGTGACCACACACACACATTCAGCTTTATATCATATATATATATATATATATATATATATATATATATATATATATATATATGTATAGTGAAATCAGAAGATGCAATGTTTACTTGATCTAAGCAATGGTAAACTTCAATCTAATATAAATACCAAGTATTTATATCTTAAATTATATTTAAAAAAACAAACAAACAAAAAAAACAAAACAATATATATGCCGTCTTGTGTGGGGGGGGGGGATCAAATTGTTTAAAGGGAAAATTATTTCCAACTCACATTTAGGTAAAAATGCACTTTTGTAAATAATTGAATTCATTCAAAACGTATCCCAAAAACAAAAACAAATAACATCTAAGTAAATCGCGATATATCCAAACAGTTGTGTGGGATGGACGAGCAGTAAGAGCTTGGACTCCTTACCGTGGGGTTCCAATTTCGAATCTTGTTAGATTCAGCCACTCTGATGAGTTGTAGACGACGAAACACGGGTCAGTGGATAATTATATTAAAAAAAAAAAAAGTATTTATATATAGATATTTTAATCCCAACCAAATAAATTTGCTGATTTTTTTCTGTCCTCTGATGAGAAGACTAACAAGAATAGCATTCTTTGAAACTCCGCGAAAGAAGGATTTTGTAAATTGTTTTTTTGGAGTATTCAGTCGAACAATAAATTTTGATTGTGTGTGTATGTATATATATATATATATATATATATATATATATATATATATATATATATATATAACAGCTGTTGCCCGTCTGACGTTTTCCACATTTCCACATTTTTTTTATCTAACTTTTTTGAAGTTTGAGTGAATTACTTGCAGTAACAATACATTAATTGAATAAAATTACAATGAATCATATTTTACAAAAATATTTATTTAAAAAGTTACGTTAAAACGTGATATAACTCATCTCATAATTTTATTCAAGAAATTAGCTTCTCAATCCCTCGTGGAAAATTCAAATCTCAAAATGAAAAAAAGTTGAAGCCGTTATCAGTAAAGTTTTTTTTTTTTTTTTTTTTTTTTTTTTTTTTTTTTTCTGATTGTACCAGTTTTAGGCGTGACGATGATTCCCTTTTGATTAATATTTTCTCTTTTACTTTACTGGATTAAAAATGTGAATGACGTAATTGAAACATTTTATTTAATGTCACGTTTGTCAATAAGCTGAAATGCATTGTCCTTTGAATTCGGATGACAGTTAAAAAAATGGATCTGCTTTATTGACTGCAGACTCATTACTCTTTAGTTAGTTGTCAGTTGTTTAGTTCAAGGTTTTGAAATTCATTTTTCCAATAACTTAAAAATATTTTGTTTGTATTATTTTCATTTCAAATCTTTAGGACAAATTAAAATGTCATTTAATCGTTTGTCGATTTTTAGATTGTTAATTTTTCTTTTGAATCTTTATATATTTGATTTTTGTTTGGAGTCTTTATATGGCTAATTTTTGTTTTTGAATTTTTTATATGGCTAACTTTTGTTTTAAATTTTTTATATGGCTAATTTTCGTTTGTAATTTTGACATGGCTAATTTTCGTTTGTAATTTTGACATGGCTAATTTTTGTTTGTAATTTTGACATGGCTAATTTTTGTTTGTAATTTTGACATGGCTAATTTTTGTTTGGAATTTTAATATGACTAATTTTTTTGTTTTGAATCTTTATATGACTAATTTTTTTTGTTTTGAATCTTTATATGACAGATTTTTGTATTGAATCCTTATATGGCAGATTTTTGTTTGGAATTTTTATATGACTATTTTTTTTGTTTTGAATCTTTATATGGCTGATTTTTGTTTTGAATCTTTATATGGCTGATTTTTGTTTTGAATCTTTATATGGCAGATTTTTGTTTTGAATCTTTATATGGCAGATTTTTGTTTTGAATCTTTATATGGCAGATTTTTGTTTGGAATCTTTATATGGCTGATTTTTGTTTTGAATCTTTATATGGCTGATTTTTGTTTTGAATCTTTATATGGCAGATTTTTGTTTTGAATCTTTATATGGCAGATTTTTGTTTTGAATCTTTATATGGCTGATTTTTGTTTTGAATCTTTATATGGCAGATTTTTGTTTTGAATCTTTATATGGCAGATTTTTGTTTTGAATCTTTATATGGCAGATTTTTGTTTTGAATCTTTATATGGCAGATTTTTGTTTTGAATCTTTATATGGCAGATTTTTGTTTTGAATCTTTATATGGCAGATTTTTGTTTTGAATCTTTATATGGCAGATTTTTGTTTTGAATCTTTATATGGCAGATTTTTGTTTGGAATTTTTATATGACTAATTTTTTTGTTTTGAATCTTTATATGGCTAATTTTTTTGTTTTGAATCTTTATATGACTAATTTTTTTGTTTGGAATTTTTATATGACTAATTTTTTTGTTTTGAACATTTATATGACTAATTTTTTTGTTTGGAATTTTTATATGACTAATTTTTTTGTTTTGAATCTTTATATGGCTAATTTTTTTGTTTTGAATCTTTATATGACTAATTTTTTTGTTTGGAATTTTTATATGACTAATTTTTTTGTTTTGAATCTTTATATGGCTAATTTTTTTGTTTTGAATCTTTATATGACTAATTTTTTTGTTTTGAATTTTTATATGGCTAATTTTTTTGTTTTGAATCTTTATATGACTAATTTTTTTTGTTTTGAATCTTTATATGACAGATTTTTGTATTGAATCCTTATATGGCAGATTTTTGTTTGGAATTTTTATATGACTAATTTTTTTGTTTTGAATCTTTATATGGCTGATTTTTGTTTTGAATCTTTATATGGCTGATTTTTGTTTTGAATCTTTATATGGCAGATTTTTGTTTTGAATCTTTATATGGCAGATTTTTGTTTTGAATCTTTATATGGCAGATTTTTGTTTGGAATCTTTATATGGCTGATTTTTGTTTTGAATCTTTATATGGCAGATTTTTGTTTTGAATCTTTATATGGCAGATTTTTGTTTTGAATCTTTATATGGCAGATTTTTGTTTGGAATCTTTATATGGCTGATTTTTGTTTTGAATCTTTATATGGCTGATTTTTGTTTTGAATCTTTATATGGCAGATTTTTGTTTTGAATCTTTATATGGCAGATTTTTGTTTTGAATCTTTATATGGCTGATTTTTGTTTTGAATCTTTATATGGCAGATTTTTGTTTTGAATCTTTATATGGCAGATTTTTGTTTTGAATCTTTATATGGCAGATTTTTGTTTTGAATCTTTATATGGCAGATTTTTGTTTTGAATCTTTATATGGCAGATTTTTGTTTTGAATCTTTATATGGCAGATTTTTGTTTTGAATCTTTATATGGCAGATTTTTGTTTTGAATCTTTATATGGCAGATTTTTGTTTTGAATCTTTATATGGCAGATTTTTGTTTGGAATTTTTATATGACTAATTTTTTTGTTTTGAATCTTTATATGGCTAATTTTTTTTTTTTGAATCTTTATATGGCAGATTTTTGTGTTTTGAATCTTTATATGGCAGATTTTTGTTTTGAATCTTTATATGGCAGATTTTTGTTTTGAATCTTTATATGGCTAATTTTTTTGTTTTGAATCTTTATATGACTAATTTTTTTGTTTGGAACATTTATATGACTAATTTTTTTGTTTGGAATTTTTATATGACTAATTTTTTTGTTTTGAATCTTTATATGGCTAATTTTTTTGTTTTGAATCTTTATATGACTAATTTTTTTGTTTGGAATTTTTATATGACTAATTTTTTTGTTTTGAATCTTTATATGGCTAATTTTTTTGTTTTGAATCTTTATATGACTAATTTTTTTGTTTGGAATTTTTATATGACTAATTTTTTTGTTTTGAATCTTTATATGACTAATTTTTTTTGTTTTGAATCTTTATATGACAGATTTTTGTATTGAATCCTTATATGGCAGATTTTTGTTTGGAATTTTTATATGGCTGATTTTTGTTTTGAATCTTTATATGGCTGATTTTTGTTTTGAATCTTTATATGGCAGATTTTTGTTTTGAATCTTTATATGGCAGATTTTTGTTTTGAATCTTTATATGGCAGATTTTTGTTTGGAATCTTTATATGGCTGATTTTTGTTTTGAATCTTTATATGGCTGATTTTTGTTTTGAATCTTTATATGGCTGATTTTTGTTTTGAATCTTTATATGGCAGATTTTTGTTTTGAATCTTTATATGGCAGATTTTTGTTTTGAATCTTTATATGGCTGATTTTTGTTTTGAATCTTTATATGGCAGATTTTTGTTTTGAATCTTTATATGGCAGATTTTTGTTTTGAATCTTTATATGGCAGATTTTTGTTTTGAATCTTTATATGGCAGATTTTTGTTTTGAATCTTTATATGGAAGATTTTTGTTTTGAATCTTTATATGGCAGATTTTTGTTTTGAATCTTTATATGGCAGATTTTTGTTTTGAATCTTTATATGGCAGATTTTTGTTTTGAATCTTTATATGGCAGATTTTTGTTTGGAATCTTTATATGGCAGATTTTTGTTTGGAATTTTTATATGACTAATTTTTTTTTTTTGAATCTTTATATGGCTAATTTTTTTGTTTTGAATCTTTATATGACTAATTTTTTTGTTTGGAATTTTTATATGACTAATTTTTTTGTTTTGAATCTTTATATGGCTAATTTTTTTGTTTTGAATCTTTATATGACTAATTTTTTTGTTTGGAATTTTTATATGACTAATTTTTTTGTTTTGAATTTTTATATGGCTAATTTTTTTGTTTTGAATCTTTATATGACTAATTTTTTTTGTTTTGAATCTTTATATGACAGATTTTTGTATTGAATCCTTATATGGCAGATTTTTGTTTGGAATTTTTATATGACTAATTTTTTTGTTTTGAATCTTTATATGGCTGATTTTTGTTTTGAATCTTTATATGGCTGATTTTTGTTTGGAATCTTTATATGGCAGATTTTTGTTTGGAATCTTTATATGGCAGATTTTTGTTTTGAATCTTTATATGGCAGATTTTTGTTTGGAATCTTTATATGGCTGATTTTTGTTTTGAATCTTTATATGGCTGATTTTTGTTTTGAATCTTTATATGGCAGATTTTTGTTTTGAATCTTTATATGGCAGATTTTTGTTTTGAATCTTTATATGGCTGATTTTTGTTTTGAATCTTTATATGGCAGATTTTTGTTTTGAATCTTTATATGGCAGATTTTTGTTTTGAATCTTTATATGGCAGATTTTTGTTTTGAATCTTTATATGGCAGATTTTTGTTTTGAATCTTTATATGGCAGATTTTTGTTTTGAATCTTTATATGGCAGATTTTTGTTTTGAATCTTTATATGGCAGATTTTTGTTTTGAATCTTTATATGGCTGATTTTTGTTTGGAATCTTTATATGGCTGATTTTTGTTTGGAATCTTTATATGGCCGATTTTTGTTTTGAATCTTTATATGGCTGATTTTTGTTTGGACTTTTGAAAGCTATATTAGAAAGCTATATACTGTGAAAAATATCACCAAAATCAGTTCAAATTTACAGTTTTTTCTGATTAAACCCTAACAGCGGAAAGCGTGACTCAAAACTGCATTCATATTTCTGTTTCATGCCATTTTGGCAAGAAATAACAAGGAAGAAAATAATGGTTGGAAGAACATTTAAAAAAACAAAATTCCAAGACATAATTAGTAATGAAGTGAAGAATTTTAGTATTGTTTATCATATATGAAGGGTGGACTCGGTATCCGAATATTTTTTTTAGCTGATTCCGTTTTGTATTTCTGTCATACAGAGGAATAACATTAATAGTAGATAGGAAGTGAAACTGGAATATGGTATGTTTCAAAGATTCCACCCATATGCTAGATTGGACTAGCGTGATCAGTATACCTAAAACAGATATCGGTTTGTTATGAGGTAAGCTGATCTACACATTGCAAGAATAATGGACTTACCCAGATAATATAAATATAGCAACATCTAAACATTGATCTAGCCATTCATCGCAGTTGTGGCCCCAGAATCATGACATGTACTTGTTTAACATACTTTTTGCCAATACACTTTTTGTTTTACCACTGGGTGTGTCTTGATTATTACTGGCTCGCAAGGCTACAACAAAATTAAAGATGACTACATTTAATTGCATAATCCTCTGAGATTCTTCGCACATTTTTTGGATTTAATATTAGATCTACTGATTAAAGAAAATATAGATGATAAAAACAAAAATCAAAATACAACAATGTATAAGAATATTCATGTTGTCGCCATTTTTTTTTTTTTATACTGTGAATGAGACGTTGATAATTTTGAAATAAACATTCAAAGCACCAGTAAGCAACATTATCTTGCGTAAATGAACTATACACCGGAAGATGACCGGATGGAACATCGGCTGAAACGTCATATAAATTAAAAAAAAAAAAAGTACTTATTCAGTTCATGGCTCTGTCAACTTTGTCAACATCTTCCGACAGGTTACGTAAGCAGCGAGAAGATACCAAAGCAAAGACTGCCAGATCATCAATAATATAAATCTCACCTGTTTGTTTAAGTGTATGTATGTATGTATGTATGCCTAAAACTTTTGACAGAGGCGACGGATTTTCATGAGATCGGTATCGTTTTGAAGCTCGACATTTCGGACAACAAATATTGAAAAATTGGCCACATTAATTCCTTCACCCTCAACTGGGCAGTTTTCTACAAGGAGGGGTTGATTTTTTTGTGAGGCATTTTTGCAAGTCATTGTATCGGTTGAATTGACTTTGCCTAATTTTAACGTTCTGAACTTCCGGTCGTGTCATGGAGTAGCGGTAAGATGTCAGGTTTTCTTTTCTGACTTCCCATCACAGGTTCAAGCCTGCCTGCCTACTACCACTTTTTTTTTCCGCTCAACACGCACTTCCAAGCACACGGGCAACGCCAGGTACCCAGGCTAGTTATTTTTAAACGTTTCTTCCCCCTCTTCCTCACGTTATGAATGTCTTTGTATTTACGAATCTAACATGGTGCAGCATTTCTAACGATTTCCAATAATCTTCTGTACTTTTTATGTAGGGTTTCACAAAGAAAAGAAATTTGACTCCAGTCTTTTTTTTTCAGTTGAAAACAAATATTTATTAATGATCATTTATCACTAAGCTGACATGCTTTTCTCTGGCCAGCAACAATGTGGTAGTATTCTTGATTTTCCTCTCTGTGGGTCAATTAAGTTTTTATTTTTTTTTTTTAATTTCAGCCGTGTGTGTGTGTGTGTGTGTGTGTGTGTGTGTGTGTGAAACGGCACTAACCCTATTTGGGTTTAACCATTTTCCTCCAAAGGAGAAAATTCCATGGGAGTATGAAATTCACAAGCCGTCCCCAGTCGCATGTATATCAGACGTTAGGGTTTTGCAACTCTTGCAGGCAGGTGTTGACATACGGTGCCTGAAATTCCCAAATTGATCCCCCATTTTAGTAATGACCAGGCTCAATGTTGCTTAACTTTGGTGATCTAACGGGAACTGGTGTGTCATTTTGATTATGCTGTATGTGTCTGCAGCGATAATCAGCTGTTACGCATTTAATTACAGGGGAGAGACTTCACATTAACATAGCATGTTGAAAGCCATTTTTAGTTTAAACATGGTTCTTGATTTAATGAATTTTACGCTTTCATTGAAACTTATCTTCTGACAACTGATTGGATAATCGCTTCGGCATCTTCCGGCTGCATATCTATCTGCTGGAAGATGCCGACACAATGTTGCTGGAGATTGGGTTGTAAAGTGGATAAGTATTAATAAAAATATGATGACGATTATAGCGAATAAAACTTATAGGAATAACTTTGTGATTATTTTAACCTACTCAAATTAGAAACCATTCTTTCTTCATCTCTATACATTATTAGCAGACCATCCGGCGTTGCCCGGTCGTAAAATACGCTTAAATATGATATTTTGATTAATGCAGATTTTGTATTTATTATGTTATACTGAACCCAATATATAGTAATGGTTTAAAAAGTTTTTAAAAATATGACTCCTGCACCACCACCGAGAATCGAAAACAAAACGTTTAGCTTACAATTTACTTTTTCCTTTGACGTTAATGCCTGAGCTATGAAGACATGGTTGCTGCAAGGCTAAAAATTAAAACCTGAACCAATAGCTATTACGTTACGCATACATATTCGTAATGCTGCCATTCGACTGTCACCTAGTAAATTCCATTAATATAGTGAAAAGGGTGAAAGAAATACATTTCTATATATAAAAGTCAATGTGTGTATGTGTGTATTCCTTATAGAAAGAAATGAATGTACATAAAATCTAAAAGTATATTCTTATGTAAATTTTAGCAAGGAAGACAATGGAAGTGTTCCTGAATATCTAAGTGCATCCTTAAGAGAACTATGAGAAAATAAAGCCTCTTAAAACTTCTGATGTACTCTATTTTTATGAAATTTAAATCATGTATATAAAAGTTTTCTGGAGAAAATAATTGAAGTGATTCTAAATCTCTAAGTGCCATCTATAAATGTAAAAGCGAAAATGTATGTATGTATGTGTGTAATTCAACATTTGTCGCTCGCCGCATGTGGGTTAGTCTTTTTCCTATAACATCTTGGGAAGCGTTCCCGCAGTAAATGAAATACTATACTATCCCACAGTCAAACTTGACCTCATTAACTTATTAAAACGGTCACCTGCCAAATCCAAGTAATTAAATAAATTCAAACGTGTTTCCGTTAGCATCTTGCGGTGGGGCAATCGTTAACGTTGCACTTTTTTTTTTTCACACTTTAATTTACAACTTTGCCTCAACGGTTCTGGTTCGATCCTCATACTTACTTTTTTTTTAACCCCCCCCCCCCATACACCTCCAAACACTCGGGCAACGCCGGGTACCCCTTGCTAGTCTATATATTATAAAAGGCAAAATGTGTGTGATCATTTTATGTCTCACAAAAGCTTTTTTGCCGGCATTTTCGCCGGGCTTACTATGTCTTAGAACTTTTTATATACCGTCTAAATAATAATATTTACAATTTGCGAACGCGCGTCGCATTTAGATTTATTTAGATCGACTTTTACAAGATTCGCGCTATTTCGCTCTGTCGCCTGTTTGTTTGGCTTTTTAGTATAAATACAGTGAAACTAAATTCAAACAGGTCGAAATGTCCAGAAAGCAATCAGCTTTTGATCAATGTGGAGTTTCTCCTTATATCAGACAATTGCTATTCGATTTGGACAATCCCCTTTAAATGAGGAGCTGCTTCCCTCCACCCCCACCCACCATCATCTTGGGGAAGCGAAAACTAAAAATACTGCCACGTCATCCTAACGCTCCCGCAATGACCTCATTTAGCGTCTTCATGTCAATCAAACCTCTTTCACTCGCTTTATAAGCCTTAACTTAACACGCTAATCAATTGCTCTCACTCATGGCCGAGACTGTTAAGTAGTTGGCTTTTGTTTCCACCTCCGCGTCAAGGCTTTCGGGTTCAATCCTGCCTCCCATTCAAAACTTCTTTTTTTCTTTTACATCTTTAAACACCCGGGCAACGTTTTTTTTTTTCTCTTTTAATTTAAACAAAGTTATTGCTTCGCTTATTCTTTAGTTTGCCCCCCCCCCCTCCTATACACACGGCGTTGTTATCTTAAGATTGCAGGTTCCATCCGACAGGTTTATTTATGCCATTTTTTTTCTTCGTTTTTTTTTTTTTAACATCGTCTTTTTTATAATATTTAAACAGGGTTATTACTTACCCCCCCCTACACACACCTACAAACACCCGGGAAACGCCGGGTACCCCCCCCCCCCGCTAGTCTTAAACTAAGAGCTATGAGGGCTGAACTTCCTTTAAAAATTCAAATATATCCTATTTTGATGGAATTTATATCATATGTTTAAAATTATCCAGGGAAAACAATGAAAATGGTCCACAATCTCTTGCTACCATTTATGTACCAAATATCTATGTGCCCACACTTCTAAGTGATCAATTGGGACAGAACTCCCTTTAAAACTTCAAATATATATATCCGATTTTAATGAAATTTAATCCATATTAGTGGTCTGGCAAGGCCACAGGGGTGACAATCAAGCAAAATAGACCCCTAAGCAACAAAACAGAAGCTGGCTTGCAAAGACACTATATATATATACAAATGCAGCCATGTTTGGGCATATTTTATTGGTTTGAAAATATAGGTTCTTTTTTGCCAATTGTCATAAAATTTTAACCATAGAATAGTATTATAATCTTTAAAAAGCCTGCAAATTTTCATGTAGTTTCGTCCCATAGAACCAAAGATATGCTCATTTCAATATCCAATTTGGATACGAGTATGTGTGTATATATATATACACACGCACCATTTTTGGGTAATTTTATAAGTTCTAAATCTACGTGACTATTGATCAGAATTTAACAAATGAAGGCTCGTGGGAAAGGTATTGTGTAGTGGGCTATGTGACATTTGTCCTTAAGGTTGCACATTAAGGGGATCATCCGGGTTTGTATTACTGTACACATAGATTCGAAAAAGTTGTCAAAAAAACAAATATATAACAAATAAATGTTATCAAAGGCAAGATAAGTTACTTTTCTACCAAACTGGATATATTTTTTGTGTTTTTTATTCAATGTAACATATTTATTCAGCTCGAAAAACATGCAGTGTTTACCGATGTATTGGACAATTCAAAATGGCGGCCGACTATCTCTTAAACACGGTAAGTTCGAGAAAAGGTGCTATAAATAATAAACTAGACAAAATACTATTAAAAAAAAACACCGAATACATGTCAACCCATGTCACGGTAATATATATTGAGCGAATTTCTAACAGTATTTTGTCTAGTTTATTATTTATAACACCTTTTTCCGAACTTACCGTGTTTAAGAGATAGTCGGTCGCCATTTTGAATTTTCCAATACATCGGTAAATACTGCATGCTTTTTGAGCTGAATAAACATGTTACATTGAATAAAAACACGAAAATTATATCCAGTTTGGTAGAAAAGTAACTTATCTTGCCTTTGATAACATTTATTTGTTATATATTTGTTTTCTGACAACTTTTTCGAATCTATGTGTACAGTAATACAAACCCAAAGTATCTTACCTTTCGAATCGATCATCCATTATTCGGAGCCTATTTTTGGCACTTTTTTTACAGCCATAAAATGTTTCAATCATAGTCATTTATTTTCCTAGTTTTGCATATGAACTACAAAATATCTGCTATTTCTCCCAACCCTCTGGCCTTGATGGAGGGGAAACTAAAACTTGCTGCTATGGTTTCAAATGATCTGAAATAACAGCAAGGGGAGACTTGATTCCAAATATTTCTCATGTTATATCTCTTTTCTTTGATTTTCATATGTAAATTAAATTTCACAGTGTATAAGGCTTATTTGATATTGGAGATATTCATAATCGTACGCTATTTCCAAAAGAGCATAGTTTTAACATCGTCCATCGCCAAACCGGAAGTGGCGAAGGTTTAAATTAAGGCCGGTCAGTTGAAAAAAAGGGATGACTTTTGAAAATATTGGCAAAAAAAAGCGACCCTCCCTATAGAAAATTGCCTAGTTGAGGGTGAAAGAATTAATGTATTTAGCCAATTTTTCGATATTTGTCGTCCGAAAGGTCAAGCTTTAAAACGATACTGATCTCGTCAAAATCCGTCACCTCTGTTGAAAGTTTTAGGCAGACATACATACATACATACATTTAAACAGACAGGTGAGATTTATATTATAGACAAGCAAGGGGTATCCGGCGTTGCCCGGGTGTTTGGAGGTGTGTGTGGTTTTGGGTAAATCAAAACTCCGGGGAGGGGGGGGTTAAAATAAAAAAAATGTTTTGGTAGGTAAGTATGAGGATCGAACCCAAACCCTTGAGGCAAAGTTGTAAATTAAAGTGTGAAAAAAAAACATGTGCAACGTTAACCATTGCGCCACTGCAAGATGCTAACGGAAACACGTTTGAATTTATTTAATTACTTAAATTAGGAGGTGCCCGTTTTAATGACTTAATGAGATCAACTTTTGACTGCGGGGTAGCATTTCATTTAGTGCGGGAATGCTTTTTTTTTTTTTTCTCTCAAGACGTTGGGGGTAGGGGGAAACATTATAAGGAAAAGGCCTGACCTATATGCGGCGAGCGAAAACTGTTGAATATTTATCTTCCCGAAGTCAAGCAAATTGAATAGACAGGCGAGCTCCGTTGTTAACTGTGAGAAATTACGATTTACATGTGATATAAAAAGTTTTAAAAAGTTGTGAACCGACTGACCGCTTCTCTGAAAAAAGTCTTTCTTGGACATACACAAAAAGCGAACATACATTTTCGCTTTTATATATATAGATTAAGATTATGGCATGACTGGAAGGTATATTTTAGTTTTCTGTGTTATCAAAGTAAATAGAAAACAAGTCCTTGAGGAAACAATCCTTGATAAACTCAGATTTAGTATAATAATAGATGCTTTTATTTCATTTTTTCCTTTTTTTATGATGCTTTTTTGAAAACTGTTTTACTAGATTTATTGAGCTGAGTTCAAATGTCAAATGGATCCTCATATTTTTTTTTTTTGACCTTTCCAGAAAAGCATACTCCACCCCCTTCCCCCTACACATTCTCCCAGTGATGGTGAAAATAGTTTTGTTTTTTAATGAAACGTTTCCACGCATAAATAACCCACAAAAAGTGCTGATAAAAAAAAAAAAAACAGTCAAATTAAAAGGTTATATTAATAATTTTTCCTCAGTTCAAACTTCCATTTTGACCTTTAAATTATTTTCATCTTATCCAGATAGTTTTTACAAATCTATATTATTGCTGCACAAAAATATTTGCCACTACCTCCACAATAAAAACAGCACAGAATTTCTCTAACATTGCTATAAAATAAAAATTGGTTAACTGCACTAAAAAAAAGCTAGACTGAATCCAAAAGAAAATAATATAGAAGTAAAAAAACATTTTTATTTATTTATTTATTTTTTTTATGGCTATATATTTGCAGAAAGACACATTGGCTTATATTTGTAAAAAAACATTATTTTTTTATATGGCTGATTTTGTTTGGAATGTTTATATGGATAATTTTTGTTTGGAATGTTTATATGGATAATTTTTGTTTGGAATGTTTATATGGATAATTTTTGTTTGGAATGTTTATATGGATAATTTTTGTTTGGAATGTTTATATGGATAATTTTTGTTTGGAATGTTTATATGGCTAATTTTTGTTTGGACTCTTTATATGGCTGATTTTTGTTTGGACTCTTTATATGGCTGATTTTTGTTTGGAATGTTTATATGGCTGATTTTTGTTTGGAATGTTTATATGGCTGATTTTTGTTTGGAATGTTTATATGGCTGATTTTTGTTTGGACTTTTGAAAGCTATATTAGAAAGGTCTATAATGTGAAAAGTATAACCAAGATCAGTTTAAATTTACAGTTTTTTTTTTTTTATTAAAACCTAACAGAGGATATCGTGACTCAAAACGACATTCATATTTCTGTTTCATGACATTTTGGCAAGGAATACAAGAAGGAGCAGGTAAACCTTTGAAAATAATGGTTTAATTATGCAAAAAAAATTTAATTTCTTCTTTTTTTTTTTTTTTCAATTTTTATTATCGTTTTGGTTATACCTGATACCAGACATTTACCCACAATTTCAGAGACTACAACCAAGAGATCTTTTTTAAGATTCTAACCATTCCTTTAAGTGCAATTGTTTATATCTCTTCATCATCATATCGTTTGAATCTGAAGATTCTATTGTTGGTATTGGTTCTCCCAATATTTTTAAAGTCAGAATTCTTTCCAGAAAGATATCAGGTACTTGTCAACATCCTAAGTTAATGTGACTTTTGTCGAACAAATTGGATTTGAACCTGCAACACCCAGGTTGTCAGTTTGTGTTGTTAATCACTTGACTACCATCACCTAGTTCACCGAGTATATTTGCCAGGTAGTTTTTGAAATTCTTTTTTGTGAGCCTGGTACCTCCTATGATTAGTGGAATGATGGAGATCTTAAGAATCTTTCTTTTTTTTTTTTTTTTTTTTTCAAGTCGCACATAAAGTCTTGGTATGTTCTCCCTCTTATCTCTAAGTTAGCATCATTAGCTACGCTGATTTCGACTAGGGTTGCTACTCTTTTTTTTTTTTTTTTTTTTGTCCCATATTTTTATATCAAATTTAACAACTCTTATTTTCAAGCTATGTAGCTGTAGGAATGACACCGTCATAGTGGATTACTCCTTTGCATGTTTTTGAAGCATGCGAGCATGCAGCAGTTTTACACGTTTTTATGCCATCTTTTACATTATTGTTATATCCTACAAGATATTTCAAGCGGTACCATTTTGGCAATAAAGGACAGACAAGGCAATGTTGCATCTTATGGTCTTCCTCTCCACATTCTAAGATGGTTCAATCAGTTTTGTAAACCCATCTGATAATAACAAATTTTGATCACTTAATTCCTGTTCTCAGCCGGTTGAGTGTTTTTCACTAATTACAGGTTATTCTAACATGACCTCAAAACCCGACCTCCAAGATCTTCATTTCTTTGCATGTGTTTCAAGCATGTAGTCATAAAACAGTTTCCCGTTTTTTTATATGCAGTCTTTTGCATTATTGTTGCATTAATGTTGCATTCTGCAAGATCTTTCAAGCTGCACAAATTGGGCAGTAAAGAGCAGACAAGGCAACGTTGCATCTTATCGTCCTCCTCACCACATTCTAAGATGGCTGGATCAGTGTTATAACCGCATCTGGTCATAACAACTTTTGATCACTCAATTCCTGTTCTCAACCGGTTGAGTATTTCCCACTGGAGCCAGGAAGCTTCTTGAGCAGTAAAGGGCAGACAAGGCAATGTTGCATCATGTAATCCTTCTCTCTACATTCACAAATGATTGGATAAGTTTTGTATCCCATAGCAACTTTTGAACATCCATTCTTGCCTTCAGACGGTTGAGTATTTTTCAGGCTGCTTCTGAATCAGGAGAGATTCCATGTCAGAGAAATGGTGGGGGTGGGGGTTCTATTCTCTAACTGTGTAACTTGCTTCCAACTGTACTTGGACATAATTCATCTTAATGGATATCTCAGTTTATTAATTTTCAAATGAAATCAAGATGAAACAAATAGTGTTGCTAGTTGTGACCCAACAGGTCACAGGTAGTTGATCAGAAAATAATATTGTTAGACTTTTTAGTTTGTTAAAATGGGCAAAAGTTATGGCCCTTTTACTTAGAATGAATGTTTCATATCAAAGTTATTGTTGAATATGGTCAAATTTGTGCTAATTTTTCATTAAATACTAATCCCTATTAATGCTTAACTTTGTAAAGAACAGATACCATAACACCTAGTTTGCTGCACCTTATCATAACAAAGGTCTATACAAAATTTCAGCCAGATCAATCCAGTACTTTCAGAGGAATTAGAATGAGTGCTTTAGGCCAAATCGATGGCTCAATATGGGTTACATTTGTCTGCCTTTTTGCAGTAAATACAAATTACTAATAATTTTTAACTGTGCATCGATCCGATACCATAACACTTAGTTTGCTGCACCTTATCCTAACAAAGGTCTATACAAAATTTCAGCCAAATTGTAGTTTCAAAGAAAAAGTGAAACAGACAGGCGAACAGACTAAGAGAAATATAATATAGATTCCAAATATGACAGACTAACAACTAATTACATAAATAATTGGATTCAACTAATAATCAGAAAATATGCAGATAAAAATTCTTTTAAATATTTAATTCATTCATCCGGTTCGTTCTGTGAAATTCTGAAAGAATTACATGGCAAATTGATGAAGATTTTAAATGTTATTAGGACAAACATCATCATAAATGATTCGTGTTGGTCTCGTCCAGATTATTTTTCTAATCTTCCATTCATTAAAAATTTATCAATTTCTCTTTTGCTGCAAAAACCAAACCATACGTTCGATCGTAATTATCATCAAATATGCATAATGGCTTCGGTTATAGGACATCTGTCCTCATGTTGCTCTCTAATAATTATATTTTCACTAATAGTCGCATCTTTCGACATTATTATTTTTAATTCTTTATTTGTATTTAGATTACACCATCTTCTTCATGTATCAGCTCTGTTTTCTAGACATCGATGATCATGGCTCACCAGTCTCTTCTGTGTTCAGACCGTTTCATCATGATGTTCTTTGCAGTATAGTAACTATAGTAAGTTGCAATTACTTGCTATAGTGGCAGTGCTCATACAGAGTGGGTAGTCTTAGCCATCTACCTAACTTGGCAACAGATTTTATATAAGCCTTCCATTTCAGATCAGGAGTGAAAGTGAGTCCTAGAAACTTGTCTAAGCAGGCAAAGAGTTGACCATATAAAATGAAGAAAGCATAAGAGCCAGGTATGTCCAAGGATGGAATACTGTTGCCACATCTGGGCAGGAGCTGCTAGAAAGGACTTGTCCTGCCTTGATAGAGTTCAAAATAGACTTCGTAGCCTCGTAGGGGATGTCCTTTTCTCTTCCCTGCAACCTCTTTCTCACAGAAGAGATGTTGCGAGTTTGTCTCTGCTTTATCGTTATTTTCATGGTAAGAGCTCGATTGAGCTCCAATCTATGGTCCCCCTTCGCCAAACTTTCACAAGAAACACCCGTCTAGCAGAAAACACTATCAATAATTTCCCCCACTCTTTATCTGTGCCTAAACCTAAACGTAGATTCCATGAACAAAGCTTCTTTCTTCGAACTGCACGCCTATGGAATGTCTTCCATTTTCCTGCTTTCCAGCTGACTGCAATATGATTGTCTTCAAGTCTAACGTAAACAAGTTTTTGATGAGCCGTTCCATATAAGTTAACAAATTTACCGAATTTCCATTACTAACGATTACTTTGTTGTCCAATTGTCTACTGTACACTCTTTAACCCTTGTCCTCGAGTGGCCTCTTGGCCTTGATAAGTGGCGGTGCCTTTGTAAAAAAAAAAAAAAAAAAAAAAAGCATCGGGCTGTTCAACAGTTCATCCATCACCTGCCTGCCATGACTTCACGTACCATAGTCGGGGGGGGGGTTCTAAATGGATACTCGATCTTGCCCTAGGGTGTCCCACTGGCTAGCAGAGGGAAGGAAGCGCCTTACTGCTCCTGTTGGTGGAAGTGCTTCCATCCCGTTACCTTATGCAGATCTCACCATCTTGTTTAGAGTGTGTAGATGATATGATTGTTATCAACTCTGCCATTAAAATTGGCAAGTCAGGTTCAATTCTTGTTGAATCTGTTATGTATTTAAGGCTGTCTAGTTAATTTTAATGCATTCAAAACTAAGCTTCTATCTTTTCACCACCAATGCTCTGATCCCTACTTGACCCCAATTGAAATGAATGATTCTCGCTTTGAGGAAGCACCCTGCCTAGAGAGACTTTGGAGATTGACTTTCACTCCTGATCTGTAATGGAAGACTTATATAAAATCTGTTGCCAAGATCGCTGGAAAAATTATTGGATCATTCTACTGCTCCAGAAGATTTCTCACTTCACACTTGATCCTTTTACCAATATAAGAACTAAATACGTCCTAAAATGGGATACTATTGCCACATCTAAGACGTGGCTGCTCAGAATACCCTTTCCTGCTTTGCTTCAAAATCTAATGGGGAATGTCCTCTCCTCCTCCCTGCTATCTCAGCTCTAACATTATTTTTGTGGCAAGTGCTTGGCTGAGCTTCAATCTATGTTTTTTTTTCCTGTAAAACATTCACAGCAAACACTCGCCTAGCTACAACGACGCTCAACAAGTTTCCCTACTCTCTATATGCAACTAAAACTAAATGCAAATTCCACAAGCAAAGTTTATTTCTTAGAGCTGTCAATCTGTGGAACACACTACCACAGGAATGCTTCCCAGCTGATTATAACATAGTTGCTTTCAAGTTCAATGTAAACAAATTCTTGTTTAGCCCTTCCTCATAAGTAATCAATTTCTGTCCAATTTCCACCATTACCTTTTATCGCAGTGTTTACTCATTAACCCTTATCCTTGAGTGGCATTTGGGCCTTGATAAGCGGTGACTCCTATGTAAAAATAAAAAAATTTTTTTGAAAGTTCACAGAAGTTAGTCTTTTAAAATTTCTTTACGATAAATATTATATGCAGAATTGGAAAAAAATGTGTGTGTGTGTGTGGGGTGGTATGGCCATGACAATAATGAGTTTGATTTTTCTGATGAATGATTGGCTTTTTTAAATGCATACATGCCGAAAAGTGGTCACCTAACTTTTTAAATCCAGTTATTATTTTGCAAGTAAGATTCCGTTGTGCCCCCTCCACTCCAGGTTGGTAAATTCATCTTGATTTCAGCTTTTTTTTTTTTGTAAATTTTAGTTACTAATAGACAGAAAATAGGTATAACGGGCAGAGAAAGATGGACTTCAAGGTGATAGGTAGTTGACGAACGACTTGCTCAAAAGTATTTGAGTTTGAGTTTAATGTCTTATGTAGGACAAATTCTGTTTGACTCATAGCTGAGATCCAGACAGATACTACTACTCCCGATTAGACGTAGGACTAATTGTAATGCATAACTCCTTACTCCCAAAGGTCATATCCAGCACTCAAATAGTTTGAGATCAAGTGTTGAATACTAGGTTTCCATGGAAAACAGATTGATATTTTTTATATTGTATTCTTAAATCTATCTTGGTGTATTTTTTCTTTGTTTTTTAACAAAGGAGCCATCACTTATCAAGGATTAGAGCCCACTCGAGGATAAGGGTTAAGGAGTATACAGTAGTCAAGGGGAACATGCCGTAGTAATCGTTAGTAGTGGAAATTTGGTAAATTGGATTAGATAAGGGGATGGCTTAACAAGAATTTGTTTACATTGGACTTGAAGATAACCATATTGTAGCCAGTTGGAAAGCAGGAAAATGAAACAGTTCCACAGGCGTGCAGTTCTAAGAAAGAAACTTTGTTCATGGAATGTACATTTTGGTTTAGGCACAGATAAAGCGTGTGGGAAATTATTGATAGTGGTTGTAGATAGACGAGTGTTTTTCAGGACCATAGATTAGAGTTTAGACAAGCACTTGCCATGACAATAATGAGTTTGATTTGTCTAATGAATGATTTGCTTTTTTAACATACATGCCGAAAAGTGATCACCTAATCTTTTAAATCTATTTATTATTTTTACAAGTAATATTCTAACATAGGAGCAAATATTTGGGACATCTACAAAGAGATATTTTGTAGACGAGCAAAATATAGAAAGAGATATTCAAAATACCAATATTTTGAGGACCAGCAAAATAGAGATATTTTAAGGAGCAGCAAAATAGAGATATTTTAAGGAATAGCAAAATATAGAAAGAGATATAATTTGAGAGTTTGGCAAATTAATAATTTTTTAAAGCACCAGGAAAATAGGAAGCGACATTTTAAAGACCAGCATAATAGAAACTGAACAAACACTTTCAAATTAAACCACTTAACTTTAGCACGAAAGTTTTCACTCTGGTGACAATCCTCGAAAGGTACAAACGCCAACAGAACACACGTGTTCCAACTACTGTTGAGTTGTTAAAGTAAGTAAAATAAAATGCGGGACATCTTTTAAGAGTTGAAAACATTTGGCCATATGCAAAGACGTCATACATTTGTATGTGTAGTCTGTGACTAGATGCTTTTGGCCGCAATGAGTGAGGGAGTATCATGGAACGCAAACTGAATTTTTCCTCATCAATTGATGGATGGAGCAACGTTTTCTAGTTTGAGAATAAATAATTTGTATGATTATTTTCTGGACCCGACAATCCTCCATTCTTTCCTGTGACCTATGGGTTTCTGTGATTGTCTTCCTTCTCATATGTATGTAACACACTACACATTGCCTCTTTGAATGATATAACAAACTGTCTTGTAGAAATCAATACATAATCTATGCTGTCTTTCATTTCTACTACAAGAATATATTTTTTTGGTGGGGAGTTCAAATATTTTGGCACTACTGTGCTAGAGGCGGATAAATCTGAGGGAGATAACTCATATTGACTAAAAGACAAAAATGATATTTTGCAATAAATAATTTGGGACGCTAAACCATTAGTACCGGAAATTGTTGAAAATGAATGAAAAATATATAAATTTTAAAAAGAATAGTTTTGATAATCATTTTTGTATGGAAATGTACTTAATTAGAATTGTTTCATTTTTACTTTGTTCTGAAACTGAAACATTGTTAAATAACTAGATAATTAAACTTGTTAATTAACGTACACAAAACCGATAGTTAATGAACTAGTCCGCCAATTTCTAGGACTAATTTCATTCAGCACTTTTTTTTTTCTTATTTTAATTAAGCACATTTCCATATAAAAATTATGATAAAAACTATTATTTTTACATATCTGGAAATTGCATAATTCTTGCGATAAAGGATCAATATGTGATTTTTTTTAATTATGTTTCGGAGTTGTTTCATTTTTTTGATTAACTGATTATAATTGTTCAGGTATAATATTAGCATATTAATATTTTTCATTTGTATTCATTTTCTTTATTATTATTATTAAAAAAAATCGTGTATTCGTTTGTGTTAAAATTTGTTAATTAACTCGTTTCATCTTCATAAACTGTTTTGACCATTTCCAATACTAACGGTTTATCCGCCTCTAGCACTGTAGCGCCAATATTTTATGTTTAACTAAACCAGCCTCTTAGAAACTTTGTATAATAAATATTTTTTGTCTATAGAAATCGCTCCAGACAAGGCCTGAAGCCACTTGATGTAAAGAGCTAAAAACAATAACACTTCAAGATCAAAACTATGAAACAATAAGTTGTTATATGGATACATTCTGACCCAGAAAACAGCAATTCTTCCCCCTTTGTCAGAAACATCGCTCATGTAACGTGATTACAAAAAAAGACAAAATAAGGGAAGTGAAAGGTTCACTTTCTACTCTCTAGAACGATTAATAAATTCTTCCCTTTCTGCAAATAGATTTCTTCATTCTTGTATCTGTGTTTTGTAAAAGAATTGTAATGAAAAGTTGTAATGGAACCATGTAGATATTTTTAGCTTTATACATTTCGGAATTAATGTCTAAACCCTGAATTTGGATGCTGATTTAAAAAGCGGCTGACGACCTTGAAGTTTAAAACTGAATGATTCTGAGTCAGAGGATTTGTTCATGAGATTTTATTACATAAAAGAAATCTGTGTGTACAAGAAAAATAGACTCTCTGTCCGTGTACACACATATACACAGAGTAAGGATTGAACTTTCAACCTTACTGTTTAAACCAAAAGTTTTGGGCACATTTCAAGTGCTCATATCTGCTTAACTACAAATTTAACTAAAATGAACGTGGTGCCATTTTAAAATTAAATGCATTACAGTTTTTTTTTTTTTTTTTTTGTGAGGCTATTAATTTTTACATCTCTTTTCAAATCCTTATCCTTAATAGTTCTCGAGATAACACCCTGTATTTTAATATTACCCCCCCCCCGCCTCATCCTTCCTTCTATATATATAAAAGCGAAAATGTGTGTATGTATGTATGTTCGCTTTTTGTGTATGCCCAAGAAAGGATTTTTTTTCGGTGACTTCTCGAGGCCTTCGCTCATTTTTAAAACTTTTTATATCACGTCGAAATCATAATATCTATGTTATGAACTGGGGTCGCATGTGTATTTAATTTGCCCGACTTTTGAAAGCTAAATTTTCAACATTTTTCAATCGGCGCGTGTAGATTCGCCTTTTTCGTATAATAAAAGCGAAACTAATACGAAGGTTGTTGCATTGTTCCTAGCGTGATTTGCCAGGAACGTCCAAAAGCAATCAGCTTTGATCAATGCGTTTTTTTCCTTATATCAGACAATTGCTATTCAATTTGGACAATCCCCTTTCAATGGGAAGCTGGTTTCCCCACTTTCCATCATCTTGGGGAAGTCCAAACTGTCCCCGCAGTAAATGAAAAAATAATCCCGCAGTGCAACAAAGTAAACAAACGGCAAAAAAACTGCCCCGTCATCGTAACGCTCCTGCGATGACCTCATTAAGCGGTGACCTGTCAATCAAACCTCCTTGACTTGACTCACTTTAATCACTCTTACATTAACATTGTCGCCGTAGCGCAGGTGTCCAGGCTCAGTCTATAGGCCTCAAGGCTCTGGGTTCGAGCCCACGTGCACCCCCCATCTTTTTTATTTTTTAAATCGCGATCGTTAAGTTTCCTTTTTGTTCTGATTTACCCCCCCCACCACCACCAAACACACACACCTGCAAATACCCGGCCAACGCCGGGTATCCCCCTAGTATATTATAAAGCAAGGAAAAGTGAAATTTCTATATTTCTTGCAGTCATTTGTAAAGCTATTATGTTTATGTGTCTCTTTACCCTGACGTGAAACAATGCCCCCCCCCTCTCTCTTTTTTGTTAAATGTCTTTCTTTAGCATTTAATTTTGGCTAGTACAAACGTTGGGACGACAAAAGAACATGAATTCTTTGGCAAACTAACAATAAGCTTAATCTGGCCGAAGTCCCAAAACAATACACATATATTATCAGTGGTTTTAACAATTTTGAAAATCTTGCTTTTCTTCAATTCAGTTTATTGGCACAAGATTATTTGTGGAGATAAAGTCGTGTAAGTCTCAAAAGAATTGTGTTGCCAGTTTTATGAATAAAAAGAGAAATTTGAATTGTGTTAATGAAATTGACTTTTATGAAATCGTTGATAGCTTAGGGAAAGTGGAGGGGGCAGGGCTTTAGCTTTCAAAAGATTCTTTCAAAAAACGTTTGTTGAACCAATAATCGCATTTATATCTTTAATTTTGTCCACCCATAAGCAGATGTCAAGATGTTTTGTTAGCATGGACCTAGATTAAGGAGTTAACCTGTGAAACGATCAACTCTGACTGATTGAGTTATCATTTTATATATCTATCTATCTATCTCTCTCTCTCTCTCTCTCTCTCTCTCTCTATATATATATATATATATATATATATATATATATATATATATATATATATAAGTGAACGTTTCTGTCTGTGTGTGTACATTTCCCTACGCAATAACTCTGTCAATTTTCAGTCTACAGACTCGAAATTTGATATACAGGGTACTGAGATTTGGGAAAATCTTTGTGATCAGTTTTCGGCCAGAAATTTGGCTGTTAAGGGGTCAAAGTTCAACGATTTGACCTTTGAGAACTCTACCAAACTCCTCCGACAATTTTGGGTCTAAACACTTGATTTTTTTTTCTTATTAGTAAGTTACCAATGATGGAAACTAAAAAAAAATTACTTGTAGATGAGGATTATTGAAATGGATGGATTAATGGCTGAATTATGAGAGGATTGAAAATAACACCGACTTATAAAGCAGCAATTCTCTCCCCTTTATCAGAAACATTGCTTATGGAGCAAGAGTTATGATGCTGCCGATAGTAGACCTGAGGTCTACTTCTTCTCTCCATGCACAATGCAGAAAATCTGCTAAGAAACCAAATATGCAGGATTGTTTTCCAAATAATTAAAAAAAAATTTTAACTCAAATTTTTTGGTTCCTTGAGCCTTGAATTTATTTTTTTGTTGTGAAGATCTTACGGCATTGTCTAAGATTTCCAATTTCTTTTGGTCTTTTGAAGAAACTGTTTTTAATGTCTGAGAGTCATAATGAAATGTGTTGGTGCACATGTACAAATATTGAGATCAATTTTACGACAGGGGAAGCATCGGTATGAGAAATTTGAAAATCTGTTTAGAAACTAGATAACACAATGCAGGATTTTTTTATTTTAAATAAATGAATTATTTATTTACTAGCCCGGGTGTAATATATGCTTAAATATCATATTTTAATTTATTTAAATTTCGTATATATTATTATTATAGTCGTGATTAAAAAAAAAAAAAAACAAAAAAAACATATTTGGGTGCCATCAGTCAGAATCGAAACTGTAGCATTCAAAACTGATAGCGTTACCACTGTACCAACATGACACGCATACGACCTGATTAAAAATTAAAAATAAACTAAGAAGAATGCACAAAATGTTTAACGATTTTTTTTCAATGTTGACCCATTTTTGACCCCTTAAAAACTATTTTAACTGGTTAAAGACCCATAAAAGAATGGTTTGTAAAAAATCCAATCATTTGAGCCCTCTAGTTTTGTTTAGTTTCGGAGGAGATAGAGTTTGAAATAAAAGACAGACATACATATAGCCTTTTATAGATTTTAATTAAAAATTTTTGTGTCTATGAACCTTCTTCAAGGTTATACAGACAATTTTACTTTTTTGAGTTGCCTAAGATCGTTGATTTCTTCCAGTGTTGTTCCTATTTACAATGTCTCCCCACGGGACAGAGTTAGACACCAGGGTCGTTTTTTAACGTGGAGAAAAGGAACAAAAATAAAAATTGTCTCAGTCGTGAAGGATTTCTCCTCCACTGACAGAACAAGAAATTGAAATGCAGCATCTGAAGAACAGATACTACACTTTGATGTATTTATTTGCTTCCCCACCAAAGCAAATTAGGCACAAGGCCGTTTTTAATGTGGGGTAAAAACCAGCTCCCCTAAAAGTAGGCAAAAAGGGGGCACTCTGGTTACCAAAAATAATAATTGTCCCAGTATAGAGGGTTTCCCCTCCATTGACTGGTACAAATTATCTTAAGTGCAGCATCTGCAGAACAGATGCTACACTTTGATCTTGTCCCGAAGGCCAGTGTTTGGATTTATTTGCTTCCCCACTGAGCAAATTAGGCACAAGGCCGTTTTTTAATGTGGAGATAGAGGGAGGGGGGACCAGCTCCCGAGAGGTGGGAAATGGGAGCTGGATTAGAAACTGTTGGTATGAAGGGTTGCCCCTTCAGTGACCAAGGTCAGATATGCGGGATTACCCCCACATATGGTCTTTGCTAGTCATAGCTTGCAGCATCTGTCGGAACAGATACTACACTTTGATCTTGTCCCGAAGGCAGTATTTATTTGCTTCCCCACTGAGCAAATTAGGCACAAGGCCGTTTTTTAATGTGGAGAGAGAGGGAGGGAGGGAGGGAAAGGGGGGATCCTGCTCCCGAGAGGTGGGAAATGGGAGCTGGATAGTAATTGTGGTCTGTATGGTGATCCCTACCTTGACCAAGTTCAGATATGTGGGGTTACCCCCACATATGGTCTTTGCTAGTCATAGCTAGTCATTGCTTGCAGTATCTGTCGGAACAGATGGTATTTATTTGCTCCCCCACCGAGCAAATTAGGCACAAGGCCGATTTTTAATGTGAGGAGTGAAGGGAGGGGGAAGGGAAAAAGGGGACCAGCTCCCGAGAGGTGGGAAATGAGAGCTGGTTAAAGGTCAGGCATGTGGGGTTGCCCCCACATCTGGTCTTTGCTAGTCATAGCTAGTCCTAGCTAGTCATAGCTTGCAGTATCTGCCGGAACAGATGGTATTTATTTGCTCCCCCACCGAGCAAATTAGGCACAAGGCCGATTTTTAAAGTGAGGAGTGAAGGGGAAATGGGGACCAACTCCCCGGGGAGTAGGGGAGCTGGATAGTGACAATTGGTATGAAGGGCCGCCCCTACATTGACCAAGGTCCCATATGTGGAGTTGCCCCCACATATGGTCTTTGCTTGCAGTATCTGCCGGAACAGATGGTATTTATTTGCTCCCCCACCGAGCAAATTAAGCACAAGGCCGATTTTTAATGTGAGGAGTGAAGGGAGGGGGAAGGGAAAAAGGTGACCAGCTCCCGAGAGGTGGGAAATGGGAGCTGGTTAATGGTCAGGCATGTGGGGTTGCCCCCACATCTGGTCTTTGCTAGTCATAGCTAGTCATAGCTTGCAGCATCTGCCGGAACAGATGGTATTTATTTGCTCCCCCACTGAGCAAATTAGGCACAAGGCCGTTTTTAATGTGAGGTAAAAACCAGCTCCCCTAAAAGTAGGCAAAAAGGGGGCACTCTGGTTACCAAAAATAATAATTGTCCCAGTATAGAGGGTTTCCCCTCCATTCACTGGTACAAATTATCTTAAGTGCAGCATCTGCCGGAACAGATGGTATTTATTTGCTCCCCCACTGAGCAAATTAGGCACAAGGCCGTTTTTAATGTGAGGTAAAAACCAGCTCCCCTAAAAGGGGTCACTCTGGTTACCAAAAATAATAATTGTCCCAGTATAGAGGGTTTCCCCTCCATTGACTGGTACCAATTATCTTAAGTGCAGTATCTGCCGGAACAGATGGTATTTATTTGCTCCCCCACTGAGCAAATTAGGCACAAGGCCGTTTTTAATGTGAGGTAAAAACCAGCTCCCCTAAAAGGGGTCACTCTGGTTACCAAAAATAATAATTGTCCCAGTATAGAGGGTTTCCCCTCCATTGACTGGTACAAATTATCTTAAGTGCAGTATCTGCCGGAACAGATACTACACTTTGATCTTGGCCCGAAGGCCAGTGTTGTTGAAAGAACTGTTTTTTAATGTCCAGTAGTGATAGCATTTGCATGTGTGTAACAAATATTGAGACCTATTTTCAATAGAAAATGTCTATTACTATAGTATATGTGTATGTAAAGAGGACAATATTACTGTTACGCATATATGTCTACAAATAACCATACAATGCTATCCTCTTGTACTTCCCTCATTTGAAATGTGCATTTCTTTCGTTATTTGATTATCATTGGGAAATAAACTGCTGTTTGCCTCACGGCTTTGGTTTTCTCTATTTCAAATCAATTCACTATTATTGTAACAAGAATACAACATTCAATGGCTGTGTTGTTTATCTGCGATATGCGCGCGCGTTCATACAATGATGCTGCATTTTACGGAACAGATATGGTCGGATTCTGACGACCTCAACAAGAATTCCACTCATATGATCAGAGCAAACAAACGAGTAGAATGAAAGCGTTAACGTAATTTATGATTTATAAACTACTAGCGGGGAGGGGGTACCCGGCGTTGTCCGGGTGTTTGGAAGTGTGTGTGGTTTTTAGGTAAATCAAAACACTCGGGTGTTTGTGTCGGGGGGGGGGGGGTAAAATAAAAAAAAAGTTTTGGTAGTTAAGTATGAAGGATCGAATCCGAACCCTTGATGAGTCTAAGTTGGAAATTAAAGTGTGAAAAAAAAAAAAAGTGCGATGCTAACCACTGTGCCATCACGAAATAGTAACAGAAACATGTTTGAATTTATTTAAGTATTAAAACTTGGCAGGTGCCCGTACTTAATGAAGTCAACTTTGACTGCGGGGCAGTATTTTATTTACTGCGGAGCAGGATTCCCCCCCCCCTTCCCCCAAGATGTTGTGAGGAAAACCAGCTCTCCATAAAAAAGGTATTGTCCAAATTGAATAGCAATTGTCTGATATAAGGAGAAACTTCACATTGATCAAAGCTGATTGCTTTTGGACGTTTCTGGAAAAATGCAGCCAGAATTAGTTTCGCTTTTATTATACAAAAAAGTTACATTGCATGTGCGGCGATCAAAAAAATGTTGAATATTTATCTTTTCAAAGTCGAGCAAATTAAATAGACAGGCGACCCCGTTATTAACTCGTAGATATTATCATTTAGACGTGATATAAAAAGTTTTAAGAAGAATGAGTCGACTGATCGCTTCTCGGAAAAGAGTAAAAAGTGGACATCGTGTTTACTTTCGGCAGCCTTTTTACTTTAGTCCTCACATTCCATGAGCGATGTTTCTGAAAAAGAGGGGAAATTGCTGTTTTCTGGGCTGGAATTCATCCATTTGACACCTATTTTTTGGCTAATTTTAACCTAGAAGCAGTATTTTCGTTTTTAGCTTCTTACATCAAGCGGCTGTATGCCTAGTCTGGAGCTGTTTCCATAAAATAAATAAAATACGCTGCAAAAAAAGTATTTTTATTTTATATTATTCAGTTTGATACAAGAATAACTATTATTATTCTTTTGCATTTTCTATTTTTTTAATTTTTTTAAACTAATGTAAAGTAAATTTTTTCTATTTCTTTTTTCTTTTTTTTTTTTCTTGAACATTTTTTTTTTCATGTAGGGTGGAGCTGGGTAACCGATTTTTTAAATTAAATTAAGACAGCTGGGATAAACTTTTCTATGGTCGTATGTCAAAGTAGCATGAAAAGAGAGCGAATGTAGAAGAACTTAACTTAAATCATTTCTTTCTGATAGGTTCATAAGAGTAGTAGTTGAGGAGCAAAAATCAGAAGCTCACAGTATTAATGCTGGTGTCCCTCAGGGGTCCATCCTGGGTCCAACTCTTTTCCTGATCTACATTAATGATCTTCCAAATCACATCCTTACATCATTAGTAGACATTTATGCTGACGACATTACCATTTATGGTAGCACATCTAAGACAGTAAACGACCAAGTTCTCTCCAATTCTCTCTCCTCTGATCTTGAGCACGTAGTACAATGGGGAAAGGAGTGGCTGGTTACTTTTAATGCATCTAAAACCAAGCTTCTCTCTTTACATCATCAACATTCTGATCCACATCTAGCATCAATTAAAATGAATGGCTCTCGTCTTCAGGAGGCCTCAAGTTTTAACGAGCTTCTGGGCTTGACCATTACTCCTGATCTTAAATGGAACACGTACATCAAATCTGTTGCCAAGGCTGCTGGAAAAATGGTGGGATCTTTCTATCGATCCGGTAGATATCTCACTGCTGATGCAATTTTCTATCTATATAAGAGCCAGGTACGTCCAAGGATGGAATACTGTTACCACATCTGGGCAGGAGCTGCTAGAAAGGACTTGTCCTATCTTGATAGAGTTCAAAATAGACTTCGTAGTCTCGTAGGAGATGTCCTTTTCTCTTCCCTGCAACCTCTATCTCACAGAAGAGATGTTGCGAGTTTGTCTCTGATGTATCGTTATTTTCATGGAAAGTGTTCGACTGAGCTTCAGTCTATGGTCCCCCCTCGCCAAACTTTCACAAGAAACACTTGTCTAGCTGAAAACTCTATCAATAATTCCCCCCACTCTTTATCAGTGCCTAAACCTAAACATAGATTCCATGAACAAAGCTTCTTTCTTAGAACTGCACGCCTGTGGAATTGTCTTCCGTTTTCCTGCTTTCCAGCTGACTACAATATGGTTGTGTTCAAGTCTTTCATTACTAATGATTACTATATTGTCCAATTTCTACTGTACACTATTTAACCCTTATCCTTGAGTGGCCTCTTGGCCTTGATAATGTGGTGATGCCTGTGTAAAAAAAAAAACGGGAAGCTTTCTAATATATGGTTTAAGATGGTGACAAAAGGATCATTACCAAATTTCTATCTCCACGTAAACTCGAAAAGATGACTTGTCAAGAAGCTCTAGGCTGGTCCCATTGATTTTTTTTTTTTTTTTTTTTTTGTTTTTCCTCCAATATTTTCCCCAAATATCGTCTGCTCCTTTACTGCACATTGATCTGCGTCTTACGTCAGATTACAGCCAAACCTAAGCACATGACGCATGTTCCGAGCAAAGCCGAGCGGACAGTTAGTTATGTCTGGTTCAAATTCTCCACAAGTACTGAAAAAAAACCCAAATGACTAGTTATGTAACGAAAGAAAAAGAAGAAAAAAAATACAAACTGATTCCATGCCTGATGAAGACGTTTACCGCCGAAACACATGTTTTTAATTTTTAAATAAATTGTTTATTTTAAAAAAATAAAATCTGTGTTGTATTGGCTTAACTTACAAGTTCTAAATTGGAATTTAGTTAGTTTCATTTCCTCTTTTTTTCTTTTTGAAACTTTTTACGGGAAGTTAAAAAAAAAAAAGTTTTTTGTTTTTATAATTTTTACTATAATTTCTAAAAAAAAAAAAAAAAAAAAAAAAGAAGTTTTATTCAATTGAAGTAATTTACATTTATTCACCCGTGCTTTGTATAATAGGGTCTCCCTAAGTAGATTGACTAAAGAGAAGAGAGACATTTTTGTCCAAAGATTTTATTTCAATGATATATTACAAATGATTGTAGTGAAATTCTCATTTTGTTTATATTTAGAAATACATTGCTTCTAGGAAAATCTCTTCATTTGCAAGACATGAAATAATTGGTAATTACAATCATAGTTTTCTTCTTTTCACCAAATTAGTCAGTTGGCACCAAATCTAGATTAATGATATCTCATGGAATGCAACAATTAACTCTGATTTTAGCTCAACTGTTTTGTAATGTCTGTGAGACCAGTTTCAGTGTGTTTCATTTTAATTCAGTTGAAGTACTCAGAAGTCAAGGTAGCCCTTTCCCTGGGGTTAACACTTGATCTCTAAATGAGATACATAGAAGACTCATAATACCTTAGTGTATTCATTGGAGATGAATGGCTTTGACGCAAGATGCAGTAAACACCATTGGAGCTAGTTCAACCCATCCCTGGTGAATGCCGCTACAAGTAGTAGTAGTAATAGTATATACTGCATTGTCATTTTTGATACTTATTGATGTTATTACAATCTTGTTAAGCTAAGAGTGATCGCCAATCAGGGATAAGATTTAAATAACTGCATGTTGGATTCTTATAATAATTGCTATGATATAGATGTACTGGTTTTCAGTATAGTACAAAACAAAACGGCATTCATCCTAGGCAAGTTGAACCAGCTTCCTCCAAAGGAAAAAGTTTCATGGGAATGCCAAAATCACAAGTGATATCCAGTCGCATGCATATCACAGTCAGGGAAGTTGACAGCATTAGGTTTTTGCAGTTCTCGCAGGGAGGTGTCAACGTCCTCCTACTTACAACATCCAACTGTCACCCATCTGGTACTGACCAGATTTAATGTTGCTTAACTTTGTTGATCTAATGAAAACTAGTGTGCCAACGTTATTATGCCGTATCAATGCAATGCCTCCATTCAGCCTCGAAAGACAAAGGATACCCCTCTAGGGACAGCTGTGCGTGTAATTATGTGGTAAGAGTTGCACAATCCCTAACCACACCTCTCCTGAATTGGTACTGCTTGAATCCAGTGGCAAGGAGAAGTCCAGAACGACTAGAAACAATGCCGAGATAAGCGGAGAGCAGATACAGCATCTAGAAGTCCCAAATGGTCACCCATCTGGTACTAGCTAGGCTCATCGTTGCTTAACTTTGATGTTCTGACGGAAAACGGTGTGTCAAACGTGATGCTGTATATTTCTCTATTATAATACCAGCATTCCAATAAGGAAATGCGCAGTTGGAAATAGCTTTTTCAAGCTTTGCTGAAAAAATTTGATTGTAATGCTTGACTGAAGAATGAAATGGATTTAACGTTTGGCCTTCGGGTTATTAATCTCCATATATGGGCAATCTGCAATTTATATTCGCATTTGTTTTTTTGTTTTTTTTTGTTTCCTTTTTTTTTTTTCCGTTTTTCTTTCTTATTCCTACTTATATTCATCATGGCCTTGGAAGAACAATCTCTTTTCCATTAGCATGATCTAATCTGATCAAGAAATTTAAGAGTGATGATTGCAATGCTATATGCTATTTAAACCAAACTGAATCCTGGTTTCTAAAACGTAAAACCTATTTATATATATATATATATATATATACTAGCTTATTAATTAAAACTTTGGTCTCATAGATGGCATCTATATATATACACCATGTTTGTCAGTATTTTTATTTTGTTTCTGAATTTCTAGATGAGGCATGATCATTTCAATTCCTCAGACTATTGTTCTTATAGTGGTTTTCCAAAATGTCACTGAAGTATTTTGAACTTAGAGATTCTTTGTTTTTGATGATATCTTTGTAATTTTAACACAGTCTCACTAAGACATTGGGAAATAAAAAAAAAAAAAAAATGCAAAATTCAAACGATCTTTATTCATGAAAAATAACGTCTTTTAAATGTTGCTCATTTTCAGCTTCGCATATATGTGCTCTTTCCAAAACATTATTCAGGACAGATTGCAGAATCTTTGGATTACGATTTAACTCCCTTATTTCGTTCCTGATGTTTTCCGTCAATTCTTGCAAGGTTTGAGGTTTGATGTCTCGAGATCTGCCAGCTTGCAAAATAAAATAAGGGAGTTAAATAGCAATCTAGAGGTTCTGCAATCTGTCATGAATACTGTTTTGGAAAGAGCACAAATATACGAAACTGAAAATGGGCAACATTTAAAATACGTTATTTTTCATGAATAAAGATTGACGTTTCTGAATTTTTGAGATGAGGATTGGTTATGCATATTATTTTGATTCATCGGACTACTGTTCTCATCTTGGCTCAAGATGAGAACAGTAATCCGACGAATCAAAATAATATAAAAATTGTTAAATATTGCATTTAAAAAAAAAAAAAATTCCCAATGTCTTAGTCAGATTGTGTTCAAATTACAGAAAGATATCATCTATATATATATAAAAGCGAAAATGTGTGTATGTATGTTCGCTTTTTGTGTATGCCCAAGAAAGGCTTTTTTCCGAGAAATGCTCGGTCGGCTCACAGCTTAAAACTTTTTATATCACATATGAATCATAATATCTCCGAGTTAACAACGGAGCTCCCCGTCTATTTAATTTGCTCGAGTTTGAAAAGATAAATATTCTCGCCGCATGTGGATTAGGCTTTTTAGTATAATAAAAGCAACACTAATTCTGGCTGTATTTTTCCGGCTATCGCCGGAAATGTCCGAAAGCAATCAGCTTTGATCAATGTGGAAATATTTTCCTTATATTAGACAATTGCTATTCAATTTGGACAAGGGGAGCTGGTCCCCCCACCCCCGAACATCTTGGGAAAATAAAAAAAAAAGCATTCTCGCAGTAAATGAAATACCCCGCAATCAAAGTTGACCTCATTAAGTCATTAAAACGTGCACCTGCCAAATCTAAGTAATTAAATAAATTCAAATGTATTTCCATTAGTATCATGCGGTGACCCAATGGTTAACATCGCACGTTTTTTTTTTTTCACACTTTAATTTCAAACTTCACCTCAAGGGTTCGCGTTCGATCCTCATACTCACCTATCAAAACTTTTTTTATTTTACCCCCCCCCCCCATTGAGTTTTGATTTACCTTCAAATACCCGAGCAACGCCGAGTACCCCCCGCTAGTCAAAAATAAAGAGTCTAAGTTCAAAACCCTTCAGTGACTTTTTGGAACCCTATATATGTTATTTTTACAACGTTTTAGCCGATGTAATATTCAGCCTTCCTCAGGTGTATCTTGTTAAACTCGGGGAATCAACGCAGAATTTTAAACAGAATCCTTTATTTAATCCGCAGGTGTTGCATGCTCTTGTTCTGATCAGTCATTACTGGGTAGAAGTCTTAAAGTAATTTTATAATTTTATTCTTAGTATAGTCTGCACAAATAATAATTGTTTAATTTATTTAGATAATTATTTTTTAAATAAATTAATAATAATTTATTTATATCTTTCCTAATTAGACTACACTAAGCCTGAAGATGAAACGTGAAAGCCTCTGTGTAGCTTAATTGTCATAAATATATTTTCCTAACTTACTATATAGCTCTAATCACTTATTGAGCGGAAGTAAATACTGAAAATCGATACATAGAAGAATGTTATAAGAGATAATATTTTATGTGAATGGATTAAATAATATTTATTAATATCTATAAGTTAAAGAGTTCTATTTCAAGGGGGATAATCTGCAATAAAAGATGGTATATTACCATACTAGCCTGGGTCCCCTGTGTTGCCATGGTGTTTGGAGGTGTGTGTTGAGCAAAAAAAAAAAAAGAATAATAAATTAGTGGTAGTAGGCAGGCAGGCTCGAACCCATACCGCAAAGAAGGAAAAGAATATATAAAAAAAACGTGACGTCTTTGCTGTTGCGTCCATCGCCAAACTGGAAGTGACATAGGTTTAAATTAAGGCTAGTCAATCGAAAAAGGGGATGACTTTCGAAAATATTGGCGAAAAAAACAACCCGTCCTTGTAGAAAAGTGCTCAGTTGAGGGTGAAGGAATTAATGTTTTTAGCCAATTTTTCGATATTTGTTCTCCAAAAGGTCGAGCTTCAAAATGATACTGATCTCATCAAAATCCGTCACCTCTGTCCAAAGTTTTAGGCAGACATACAAAAATACATACATTTAAACAGATAGATGAGATTTATATCATAGACTAGCCTGGGTGCCCGGCGTTGCCTGGGTGTTTGGATGTGTGTTGAGCAAAAAAAAAAAAATGGTAGTAGGCAGGCAGGCTCGAACCCGTACTGCGAAGGAAGAAAAGAATGTGAAAAATAAAATGTGACGTCTTTGCCGTTGCGCCCATTGCCAAACCGGAAGTGGCTAAGATTTAAATTAAGGCTAGTCAATCGAAAGGAGGAGATGACTGGGCACTTTTCTACAAAGAGGGATTGCTTTTTTTGCCAATATATATTGGCAAAAAAAGCAATCCCTCTTTATAGAAAAGTGCCCAGTTGAGGGTGAAGGAATTAATGTTTTTGGCCAATTTTTCGATATTTGTCATTCGAAGGGTTGAGCTTCAAAACGAAACCAATCTCATGAAAATCCGTCGCTTCTGTTGAAAATTTTAGGCAGACAGACATACATAGATACATACATACATTTAAACAGATAGGTGAGATTTATATTATAGATTACAATTATATTAAAGAATATTATAAATTAAATTTTATATAGAGATTTTGTCTGCCTGTTTGTCACAATTTTTTTTAATGTAATAATCTGTCTCATTTCGAAATGTCAGAAATCTTAACTACTTTTAGAATGGAGACCATTGCAATAATAGTAAATAATAAATTACCAACAAATGAAGCAGATACAATGACTTTAAATCGAAACTAAGACTTTGAGATTTTCAGTCTGATGTTCTACCAACTAAGCTATTTGAACGTTTTTTTTTTTTTTTTTTTTTTTTTTTACATAGGCATCACCACATTATCAAGGCCAAGAGGCCACTCAAGGATAAGGGTTAAAGAGTGTACAGTAGAAATTGGACAATATAGTAATCATTAGTAATGAAAATTTGGTAAATTTGATAATTATATGGAACGGCTCATCAAGAACTTATTTACGTTAGACTTGAAGACAGCCATATTGTAGTCAGCCGGAAAGCAGGAAAACAGAAGACAATTCCACAGGCGTTCTTATAAATACAGCTTAAAACATTATGCTAACAAAATAATTATTGGGTTTGGCGTGATGTCATGAACTAGACAGTGTTTGAAATTATTTTAATCATCCGAAACAATTTTGCTTTAACTACATATTGGCATTAAAAACAATTCAATAATTGATATAATTAAATTTGGGCTTATAAAATCTACAATTCTAATTTGTTGAAGCAAAATAAATCCATATATAAAATAGTAGCGTGTGTGTGTCTGTATAGCTTTCCTATAGCTCAAACCATTGGACCGATCGTGACTAAACCATGGCATGATAATAATCCCCTATCTAGGGATGATGCACACCATTTTTCAAGGTGAAGATCAAAGCCTATGTATATATATACTCTCCTACAGCCCCCACCACTGAACCGATTATGACCAAACCTAACATGATGATGGTCTCTGACCTAGGGATGCTGCACATTCATTTTCAAGATCAGTGTTAAGGTCAGGACTTTGCTAGTATTTTTTTTTTTTTATTAAAATTTTATGGTTCTATTTTGAAATACTAAAATGTAGCCTTTTACTCCAATAGTTTCTTCCCCAGAACTGCAGGTCTTTGGAACTCCCTTCCGGGATTCTGCTTTCCCAAATGTACTGATGTGCAGAAGTTCAAGTGTAATGTGAACAAACATCTTTCTACTCATCTCCCTTCATAGTGCCCCTGCTAATCAAGTCCCTGATAGTAGCCCCCTGCTTCAAAGTGGCACTGTGCCTTGTTTGGGGTGAAAATTGAATAAAATAAAAAAAAAAATATTAGATTTTAAAAGTGTGTAACTTGTGAAAAATAAATTCTAAATGAATGAATGCAAAAGTTTTTTTTTATTTATGACATTTATGCTATTAAGGTACAATGTAGTACTTTGATATTCTGTGTATATGATACAGATGAACAACTAAGAATAATTTAGATAATCATTTTTTAAACAGCTTATAATAAAATAATGTTTGGTGTTAGTAATTTGGAATTGCATTGCATTTTTACTCTATATTCAATAGTTTAATTACTGTTAGTGTCGATGAAACTTATTTAATATATGAATTAAAGAAATGGATAATTAACTAAAAGTGAGTGTCGTTTAAAAAAAAAATGGATTCTTGGTAGCATTTGAATGACATTGTAAATTCCAACCTGTTCAGTTCGATTCTCCGAACTCAACTCCCTGCCATCTCGACTTCAGGTTTTTTTATTATGTCATTTTGGGGATGAAGCCTCATTGATATGCAAGTTAATGCATATCAAACAACTCCCACCCCTGATCCTTAAAGATAACCCCATGATCCTGTGCCAAGATTGGCAATCACGTCAACTTCCAACAACAGTAAACTCTGCTAGCCTCTCAAAAAAAAAAAAAGAAAAAAAGCGACTGGACTTAACTAGTCTCTAAAACACTGCTAGACTTTAGTAGCTTCTCAAACAGGAAAAAGCCAGTCAGACTGTAATTCTCCATTATACTACGAAGATTAGAAAAATCTTATCATTTTTTGATGCTTTCAATTTTCAAAGTTTGACGCAAATCATTTTAATATTTCCCTTTCTTGACATTTTCAATTTTCAAAAATCCCACTTTCGCCGCGAACGCATCGACTTTATATTTAAGGCCGAAATAGCTTATTGTTTAAAAAAAAAAAAGGAATTCTTGGCAGCATTCAAACGACATTGTAAATTCCAATCTTTTCAGTTTGGTTCTCCCAACTCGACCCCCTGCCATCTCAGTTTTAGTTTTTTTTATTACGTCATTTTGGGGGTGAAGCCTCATTGATATGCAAATTAATGCATATCACTCGACAGTGAGAAAAGAAATGAAATGCGTGTCTCTCCCGCTGATTCTACCTTTTTTTTTTTTCTTCTTCAGTAAATGCTTTATTTCTAAAGTTTAACAACAAAGTTGTTTTTTATTTTTTTACTTAGGTCACCATTTATCAGGCTAGAAGGCCATTCAAAGATAAGGGTTAAAAGTTAGGTAGATGGTGAGACAAGATCAGACATGGTGAAACATAAGTAGGGCTAGATTATCTAAATGGACGACTCAATAGGAATTTATTTACATTAAACTTGAAGACAACTATGTTATCGTCAGCCGGGAAGCAGAGAAACGGTATTATGTTCCACAGAAGGACAGCTCTAAGAAAGAAACTCTGCTCATGGAAAAATAAGGGAATGCAATTCTAAATTAGTAACACCAAACATTAATTTATCATGAAAAAAATAATTATTTAAAATCTGAATTTGGAATTTAATATTATTTCATATTTACAAATCCCTTTTTATTCTTCTCATCGACAAATGAAAAGATTTTTGATTTAATCCACAGGTGTTGCATGCTTTTGTTTCGATCAGTCATGTCAAAGGTTGCACAGGCCCAAACCACACTTCTCCTGAATCAGTACTGCTTGAGTTCACGAACAAGGTGAAGTCCAGGACGACTGGAAACAATTCTGTGTTGATTCCTGAGTTTAACAGAAAGATTATCGAGTTTGACAAGATACACCTGAGAATCGAAACCGAAATTGTAGCATTCAAAGCTGGTGACGTTACCACTGTACCAACGTGACACACATCTGAACTGATTAAAAATTAAAAGTAAAAGTAAACTAAGATGAATGTATAAAAATGTATGACGAGTTTTTCAATTCTGACCCATTTTTGACCCCTTAAAACTATTTTAACTGGCTAAAGACTCATAAGAGAACGGTCCGTAAAAATTCCAATCATTTGAGGCCCCTAACGCCGCTCTACGACTTTTAATTTCAGAGGAGATAGTTTGAAAATATGGAGAGAGACATACAGACATATAGCGATTTATATATTGAATTAGAATTCTAAGTTGAAACAATTTTTTTTATTTTCAAATTTGTAAAATTAATTTTTTAAATTCTTTATTTCTTGTAGCCCAGAGAGTGAAGGATGTTGAAGCTATTCGACAAGAACATCCTGATAAAATCCCTGTAAGTAATTTTATTCTAAAATTATTTTCAAATTCTTGTTGTCAACTTGTTTTCCTGAAGTATTTTTACACCTATATATTTACAGACTTTTAGTAAAAAGTATGTAGATCTCTGTTTTTTAAAAAAAAATTTTTTTATTACATTTTCACCCCAAACAAGGCGCATTGCTACTTTGGTGTAGGGGGTTACTATCAGGGTCAACAACTACTGGGGCACTATGTTGGGATTTGGGCAGCAAGATGTTGGTTCACGTTGCACTTGAACTTCTGCGTGTCAGTACAGTTAGGAAAGCAGGAACCTGGAATGGAATTCCAGAGTCTAGCGGTTCTGGGGAAGAAACTACTGGAGTAGAAAGATCTTTTACATCTAGGGATCTCTACTGTGTGGGGGTGGGATTTAGCTGCCTGTCGGGTTTGTCGAGGGTGTCTACGTCGTGGGGGCACAAGTGTCTGCAGTTCGTCAGAGCATTCACCATTAAAATACTTGTAGAACAGGCAGAGGGATGCAATATTTCGTCGATGGGACAGAGGCTTAAGCTTAGATGCCAGTTCAGGGCCTATCAAATTGGCGACTCTTTTTTGAACCTTGTCTAGGAGCGAGAGACTAATAGCAGATGCACAAGCCCAAATGTGACAACAATACTCCATATATGGGCGAATGGTGGCCTTATAGAGGTACAGGATACTTTCAGGTGTCAGTCTCTTTTATTCATTTATTTGCAGACTGTTATCCCCATCTTTGTAGTTGTTGTTTCACCATGTTGCGGCCAACTCATCCTCTGCCCTTCTTCAGGTGATTGTGACGTGATAGGAATGCTGAGTCTCTTAACTGTATCCCCAGTAATTACTGCCTTCCATAGTTGTTGGTCCTGGATATGACCTTAAACTATATCCGATGGTGAGGCCCCAGCTTGCAGGCTTTGGGGAGTGTGGAGCAATCTCTTAATTGTCATTGCCCCCTGGTCCATTCTGACCCGGAGTGGTAGTACCTGTTAGGGTCCCAACTATGGGTTAAATTGAAAAAAAAAAAAAAATTTTATTAAAAATTAATACATTAGTTAAATTGAAAAAAAAAAATTTTTTTATTAAAAATTTTTCTTAAAAATTACTGTATTCGGCATTAAATAACCTGAAAAGGGTTGATATGCCGTAAAACAACCAACCAACTAATCCATAGTTGTTATCGTCTCGCCACTTTTTGACTAAACCTCTGGCCTAATTTAGGTAAGATTGATACCGTTATCTTCATACACTGCTCATCTGGAACTGTAGATTCGAGGCCTGTGGCACAGTGGATAAAGGCATTGAATCTCTCCTGTTCCAGGTGAGCATTGTCTAAAGAGATCGGTTTCAATCCTACTCAAAGTAGGTCAGAGGTTTAGTTGGCCAAAACGTGGTGAGCCGACAACTATGGAAGGCAGTAATTACTGGTGATACAGTTATGACTTAGCATTCCTATTTTGTTGCAGTTAATCATCTGAAGAAGGTTGGGGGACAAGTTGGCCGAAACATGGTGAAACAACAACTATGAAGATGAGGATAACAGTCTGCAAAAAAAAAAAAAAAAAATACACAAATTACTCATGTCAAAGGATTCCAATAAAAAGAAAAGGAATAAAATATATGTAGATCTCGTTTTGTTTTATTGTGTAGAAGACATATGTGTGGAATTTTGATCTCCTAAACTGATCTTTTTAAATAAGAGAAGAGGTGAATGAGATGAAGAAAGCAATCAGATGGAAAGGATAAAAACACAAAAGTTCCATAATTTCAAGCTGGTAAGATCTATCACTGTATGAGTAGGATAACAGCTAAACACAATTCTATTGAAAACCATGATTACAGCTAAACACAATTCTATTGAAAACCATGATAACAGCTAAACACAATTCTATTGAAAACCATGATAACAGCTAAACACAATTCTATTGAAAACCATGATAGCAGTTAAACACAATTCTATTGAAAACCATGATAACAGCTAAACACAATTCTATTGAAAACCATGATAACAGCTAAACACAATTCTATTGAAAACCATGATAACAGCTAAACACAATTCTATTGAAAACCATGATAACAGCTAAACACAATTCTATTGAAAACCATGATAACAGCTAAACACAATTCTATTGAAAACCATGATAACAGCTAAACACAATTCTATTGAAAACCATGATAACAGCTAAACACAATTCTATTGAAAACCATGATAACAGCTAAACACAATTCTATTGAAAACCATGATTACAGCTAAACACAATTCTATTGAAAACAATGATTACAGCTAAACACAATTCTATTGAAAACCATGATTACAGCTAAACACAATTCTATTGAAAACCATGATTACAGCTAAACACAATTCTATTGAAAACCATGATAACAGCTAAACACAATTCTATTGAAAACCATGATAACAGCTAAACACAATTCTATTGAAAACCATGATAACAGCTAAACACAATTCTATTGAAAACCATGATTACAGCTAAACACAATTCTATTGAAAACCATGATAACAGCCAAACACAATTCTATTGAAAACCATGATAACAGCTAAACACAATTCTATTGAAAACCATGATAACAGCTAAACACAATTCTATTGAAAACCATGATAACAGCTAAACACAATTCTATTGAAAACCATGATAACAGCTAAACACAATTCTATTGAAAACCATGATAACAGCTAAACACAATTCTATTGAAAACCATGATAACAGCTAAACACAATTCTATTGAAAACCATGATAACAGCTAAACACAATTCTATTGAAAACCATGATAACAGCTAAACACAATTCTATTGAAAACCATGATAACAGCTAAACACAATTCTATTGAAAACCATGATAACAGCTAAACACAATTCTATTGAAAACCATGATAACAGCTAAACACAATTCTATTGAAAGCCATGATAACAGCTAAACACAATTCTATTGAAAGCCATGATTACAGCTAAACACAATTCTATTGAAAGCCATGATAACAGCTAAACACAATTCTATTGAAAGCCATGATAACAGCTTAACATAATGCTATGGAAAACCATTATCCTATTACAAGCCGTGTTAATAGCTGACTGCAATGCTATAAGAAACCATAACTATAGCTCAGTATTATGCAATGAAAGAGCATTATTGTGACTAAATTCAATGTGATGGTGGTAAGCCATGGTGGCAGTTGAATGCAATGTACGATATATCTATTAGGCATAAAAAAAACTTTGCTAATTGTATATCACTTGAAAAACTTATTTCGTAAAACTCGTATTGAGGCTACTGCGGGTGGAAAAAGAAAGAATTAAGAGAAAGCAAAGAAGAGAAATATGGTGTTTCAAAAAGTGACAGAAGAAAAAAATGGAAGCACAGATTTTTATTTTTTCTACTTTGATTCTGCAGTTAACAAGATGCTAGTTTTAGTGTAATTTATTTATTTCTAATTTTCTCATGTATTCTTTCCTGCATCAAAAACAGGACTGTGCCAGAAACTGACAATTTTGATTGAATTGGAGATTTTTGGACCTTAAAATAAATTTCCATGACAGTAAATGTGCCAACAGTTCAGCGATTCAAGGAAAAATTGAACAGATGCTACCGCATCTTCAGTGTACATTTCTTTATCTAAATGGCAATTGAAACTTGCTTGTTTTAATTTTTGCCAAATTCATTGAAGATTAAATTACTAAAAAAAAATCAATAATTTAACTTTGAAGGTTTTCTAACTTTTATTCTTTTACAAACAAAAAAGTTGAAATTTAAGTTTTTTTTTTGTTTTTTTTTTCAGATTATCATTGAAAGATACCAAAATGAAAAGAACTTACCTTTGCTTGACAAAAGCAAATTTTTAGTTCCTGATAATGTCAACATGAGTGAATTGGTCAAAATTATCAGGTAATTTTTTTTTTTCTTTTTTTTGGTGCTTGTGCACTATAGGTGTATTTATAAAAAAAATCAAAATGATTCATTTTAAGTAAAAAGAAAAAAAAAAACACTAGTACGTACTTACGTGTCATCTCAAAATTAGTAAAGATTAAAAAAAAATATGAGAAATGATCAAATAGGTCTGCTGGAACTATTTTTTTTACAAAAATCAAAGCTATTCTCGATCTGCAATTTTCTATTTTAAAATAGAATTTAACCGAAACATGGGAGATTAGTCAGTTTGTCATTTGGAATAGAAGAAACCTTTTTTATGTAACTAAACATATGTACATATTAGCTGATCAAAAATTAGAATTATTTGGTCAGATTGATAGACTACAGTTACCTCCCTTGGATTCCAAAAACTTCAAATTTAACAAATACAATAATTTTCATATCATTTTACTCGATTTTGAGGTCCATCGTCGGGCAGTGTGTGAGACATCCTCCAGTTCTGCATCAGAGTATGCCTTACTTAGAGGACAGTTTGTGAGAATGTGCGTGATAATCTGTATACTGGTCGTGCAGGGACACCAAGCATCTTGTAGATAACCCCTCTTGTGCAGGTTGTCTTGTGTTTTGGCAACCTTCACCAGAGCCCGGTTTAATATTATCCACTTGTTCCTGGAGAGTTTAATGCCTACTGACTATAGCATCATTACTATCCTGCTTGTCTCAATTGGATATGAATCTTTTCAATCCACTGTATAGCAGTGTGCGAAGAATATCATCCCAAGTGGTTGCAGAGTTAACTCCGTTCCTGGTTTCGATGACTCCAGTAGTACATGGCAACTTACTACCATGATCCCTTGTCTACATGCTTAACCTTAGCGAATCTGTGTTGAACTCACTAAGCGGCGCTAGAAAAAAAAATGTTAATTTTTGCAATATCCTATATAATATTTTGACTGCAGAAATTGACGTCTGGACCAAAGTATCATAGATTTGCAATAACTGATGCCACATACTACTTGATTACATCTAGGCTATTAGCCACTATCTTATGTAATTTTCGAACACAATTATAAACACATTAAGTTGTTATAATAAAATGCTACATTGCATCCTAGAAGCAACACCATCACAATTGCGACATCTGTAAAGGAAGGAGTCCCTGTTTTTCTCTATAAATATTTAGTCCTCCCACTGCTACCAGTTGACACCGAGACTTATTCTACATTTTCCTACGATACTTACATTGCACCCATTGTAAGTGGTTATTAGCTACATACACATAACATAATCTTTCCCATTAACCGATTAAAAAAAATAAATTTTCCCTTCTCAAAATCCGCCCCATCTGATTGGCTAAAACTGGCCAATTCTGTTATTCCAGAATCCACTTCTTCAAACATAAATGAATGCATGGGTACCATTATTTATTTTTCGATTTTGGAGCGTCTTTTCAACCCTTACACGATCCTATCTTCTTTTTTTTGTTTGTTTGTTTTTTTCAGGGGGGGGGGTGTTTTTATTATAGTTTTCTTTTTTTTTTTTTTAACATTTATTATTACTGTGGACACTTTTACTTATATATTTTCCTACACTTACCCAGGCTTCAATCATGTTGCTTATTGTGTCAACTTATTGTGTCAACTGCTTACAACATGTACACAATACTATTTTTTTTGTCTTGTTTTTGTTTGCTGACAGACAAACAAATTATAAAAACTTTATCTTCTTATATGAAACGCATTAGACCCAAAGGCTGAAATAAAACCAGAAAAAAAATTTTGTTATTATTTTTCAGTTTTATTTGACTAAATTTATGCTAGTTGAAGCCACTATATTGATTTTATAATTTGGCCTTTCTGCAGTTTGACCTTTTCATGGCTAAATTTGGCCTTTTTTACACTCTTAATTAAAACATGGTTCCATGAAGGAGTGTCAAAAAGGCAAAATTTGGCCATAAAAAGGCCAATCTGTCAAACTATAGAAAGGCCAAATTTTTAAAGCACTACGGCGGCCTCCAATGTTGTACATTTAGTCTCATGAAAAATGATGAAAGAATAAAAACAATTAAATTTTTTCTGGTTTTATTACAGCCTTTGGGTCTAATAATGTGTTTTATATAAAATAAATATTTTTTTAATAATTTGTGTCTGTCAAATAATTTACACCGCTAAACTACAAATTTACGCTAAATTACATTGCCTAGGGAAACATTTATTTGTTGTAGGTTTGTTTTTTGTTTACTGCTCAGAAATTAACTTTTTTTTTCCACCTCCACAATTTCCTTTAAAATGACTACTTTTCTAGGTTTTTGACTATGCTGAATAAGAATTTCTTTTAACTTTGGTGGAGACAGGTAGTTTGCGAGATATAAAGATATGCAGTAGGCACTGTAATTCAGTGGGTGCCAGATTTGTACACACACACACAATAAACAAATCTACTTCTCTCTGCCTGACACTGCCACCCCACAATTTTTTGAGAAGGTTTATACTCTTTGCGGGTGTGTATGCTAAATATGAATATCAAGGTTAGATTTGGGGTAAATATTTGACAACCCCCCTCCCTCATAAAATGGGATGTCTGTTCCAAAAGCTGTTCGTATCATGATGAGATTGGGGGTGTCTATTCCATAAGCCATTCTTAACATGAGAAGGTTGGGGATGTCTTTTCCAAAAGCCGTTCTTACCATTAGGGCATTGGGGATTTGCCAACCACAACAACCGTAGTTTAATATTTTACAAGTTTTTAATAATTTCAACATATGTAACCCTAACATGACAAGTAAGTACATGCTGGTGTTTTTATTTAAAATGTATTTTGAATTTTTTTTAGATATGTACTTATAATGTATAATCACTGCTACTTTTTTTTTTAATGCACCAAAAACAAATGGCATCGTCCATGTAATGCAGAAGTACCCTTTATTCAAATAAAAAAAAAAATTGTATTATCTCAGAAATGATTGTTCACTGTTTAGTTCTTGATGTTGAATTCTTTGTGCATAAAGAAATAAATTTTCCATAGATTATTTTACCATTTGCTTTATAGGGATTAAAGAAATAATCTAGGATTCTTTAAATAGAGACTTGTCAGAATATAAGAAGTTCAATGTGTAAGGTGGGACTTAACTATATTAAGAAATTATTGACAATATAAAATCTATGCGGGTTTATTTATCCATTCAACTAAGGATCAAAATATATTGGTGTTTATTTATCCATTCAACTAAGGATCAAAATATATTGGTGTTTATTTATCCATTCTAATTCTTTATATATATATATATATATATATATATATATATATATATATATATATATATATAGTTATTTATTTATTTAATAGTACAGAAGTTCAGAAAAACATTGGTACCGTCGGTTTCAAGCCCAGCATAAAGGGAACCAGTTTATGGTAAAATGTAAATGATGTTAGGATCTTGTCAGCCATGGCTTTTACGTTTTACCATTAACTGGTCCCCTTTATGTTGGGCTTGAAACCGACGGTACCAATGTTTTTCAGAACTTCTGTACTATTAAATAAATATTAAGCTCTTATATCGAAAAAGTTTTTCTTTGTAATCGGACACTTTGTTGGAATTATTTCCCAAAAAAACAGTTAACAAATATATATATATATATAGTAATTTATAAAATATATATGGCGATTAAGCTACACTGAATATTCTGCGTTTCATCTAACTATAGGATTCGTCAGGCTTATGCGCGAATTCTGTGGTTGCTTCTTGTTTTTATATATGTTGAGGATTTCTAGTTGGCCAATCAGCTTTCTAGTATCCACCGCGCCCCTTCCTATCAGCCAATGGGCATGCATTTTATCAAACAAAGGATGTGTTTTAGAACTAGGTTAGTGGTTTTAGGTAGACGTTCTCCTTTTTTTTTTTTTTTTTTTTTACGCATAAATCTATACTTTCGTATATTAAATTTATGTGAATAAATGAAGTAGTTATATATATATATATATATATATATATATATATATATATATATTAAGATTGTTTATTTATTTTTATTTTTTTGTAAGCGATACTGTGGTGTGTTTTTTTGTTTTTTTTTTTTCACTCCGTGAGTGCTTTAAAGAGAGAGTTATATATTTTGGTTTCCTCACTTTGGTGTTGATCATGTATTAAAGGTTTCTATTTGATGTCTAATCCCAGTCCTGATGATGAGACTTTATTCAGCACTTCTGCATTACATGGACAGCACCATTATTTGAGGCGGGGGAACGAAATAGAAGTCTAAAGTAATTTGCAATTTTATTATTTATTCGCAATTGACAGAATGTCACTTAAAACCGAAATGTTACTTAGTACTTTATCTGTTAGGCCATAGGTCCTTGCGGAGAATAACACTGAAGATGAGCACAGTAGTTTGAATAGTTCAAATGATGAAAATTATCAATCCTCATCTAAAAAATTCTTAAACATAAATTACTAATGTTGTTTTTATTATCATTACGGCTTAATTTAAAACTCACCTGTTATATATATGAGAGGGAGAAAAAGGAACAAACCGATCTATATGTTCATCAACATTTTGTCTTTATTTCGAGACTTCCTCTGGATGAAATAAAGATGAAACATTGATGAACACATAACTTGGTTTGTTCCTTTTTATTTCTCTATTTTCGTCGGGATACTATTTCCATTATTCTCGTCATATATATATATATATATATATAATTTCTCCTTTCTACGCACAATTTATCTTCCTTTAATAATATATTTTGGAACTCATTCCTTTTTTCCTTGTACTCATTTGTGAATTCTTCAACGGAATTTTGCCTTTTGGATTACTTTGAACCATCTTCTAATAATGCAATTTCTTTTGGATTTTACTTGTGGAAATGGAAATTTAATCAACTTTTTTGGATTTTACCGTTATTGGATATTTTACATCAAATCATCCATTCACGTGAAATCATCTTTTTCTTCCCCCTAGTCCCTTTGCTTCACTATTTTTTACCAAGTAAGATCTATGACTTGTAGTTTTTCTGATCCTGCATTTTGCTAATTCCTACTCTTTGAGTAGAAGGAAAATATTTCTTCGAAACTCTGTGGATTAAGGACTATCCATTTATTTTGTGCTTCCTTTTTAAAATTAAATATTTTAACTCTTTTTAAAAGTGTTTTTAATATGTTTTATCAACTACTTATTCTTATATATATATATATATATACAACATCATAAAATTTGGAATATAGATTTTTGTCATTTATTTGTTATATATACATATTTATATATATATATATAAAGGAGAGCAGGAAGTGAACACTCGCTTATTTTACTCTTTAGTCCTCATATTCCCTGAGTAATGTTTCTAACACACGGGGTAAGAATTGCTGTTTTCTGGGTCAGAATCTATTCATCTATTCGTTTTTAACCTTTTATTTTGTTTTGTTTTTAGCTCCTTACATCAAATGGATTTATGCCTTGTCTGGAGCGATTTCTATTAAAAAAAGAACGTTATCACTGTGTTTAATATGATTTTATTTTATTTGTTTTTTAATTTTCTATTTCTAGGCGCCGTTTACAGCTGCACCCAAGTCAGGCATTTTACCTGCTTGTGAATGACAGAAGTATGATCAGCAACACAACGCCAATATCTGAGGTGTATGAACGAGAGAAAGATGACGATGGATTCCTGTATGTATTGTATGCTTCACAAGAGACTTTTGGGCAGTAACTGCTTTGAGGTTGTGAATGGGAAGAGGAGGGGCGTCGACCCCCTTTGGTCGCTAACGGGTGAACAAAATTAAAAAAAAAACATCCAAAACTATTGCTTATATGCATGACATGTTTTTCTCTGACTGTCGCATAGTCTTACCTCTAAGGTTGAGTTTAAAATATCCAGCCTGTATTCTTTATTGTCAGTTGTACATATGCAGGGGCTTGTACCTTTTGCAAGTCTCGCTGTTCATCTACCTTGAAGTAGCGTGGTTATCTGACAAATGAAAATGTTGTTTAAATACAGAAAGAAAAAAAGGAAGACACCACAGAAAAAAAAAAGAATTAAAAATGATAAATATGTATATTGCTAAAAAGAAAAACATATTACAGTTGTTAAAACTTCTTTTTTGGCTTATTTAACTGATGTTTCAATTAATGAGGCTTTCCTCAAGATCGCATGTGAGAGTGAAATACGAAAATGTGAAAAATAATTAATTTTTAAGCCAGTTTTTTTTTTTTTTTTTTTTAAATCTTATCTTAACTAAAGATAGTTTCGTATTTAACTATTCAATAATTTCTAACAGTTTATAGAACTGATTCTGTAAGCTTTTTTTAGTATTTTTTATTGTTAATATTTTATAAATATGCACTTCTAAATTCTATCCAGATTTTGTTTGATTTTAAATTCATAATCATGGATCTACGATCTTAGTTTTGCTGGCCAAAATCAAGATGGCAGATTGAGAACCTTTCTACATGAGATCATATGTCTTGTAGGTGAGGGAGGGGATTTTTTCTCTGATTATTATCTTTCAAGTGAGCATTTCATGTTTTTGACTTGCCATTCTCCCCCTCTTAAGTAACTTTCTTTTTTTTAGTTTTTTGAACATTTTGTTTTTTGTTGATATCTGATTGATATCTAATGAGCTACCTTATTGATAATTGCTGATTGATTAGCAAGAAACCATTGGTATGATGACATAATCCAATATTTAAAGATTTTTATGAGTACATAATTTTATAAAACATTTGAATAATACTGGGCGCAGTGCCATTATTAATTCTTGAGGTATTTTTTTTTTTATAGTTTCAACAAGAAAATATGGGATTACATGCAGAAAAGAAAAACAACTCATAAAATTTTTCTTTTCTCCTTAGCTCTAATTTAATGTTTAAGAAAACACGAATTAGACAAAATTATTTTTAAACAATGGACTAGAGTTAAGAAAAAAAAAAAAAATTTAGAGTTGTATTTCCGTTTCTGTACGTTATCACACTTTTTCTTTCTTTTTTTTTTTTTTTTTTTTTTTTTTTTAATAATACAGGGTGACCCCAAAAAAACGGGCCCCACCTCTAATTAGGCCTCGTTTCTTAGTGTTTTGTCCAAATGAAATGAAACTTTGGTCATAACTAGTTTATTATATTCAAAACATCATATCAAAACACTACGGTCTTTGGCCTTTTTTTTTTTTTCTCCGTTGACTGTAAAATGCTCAGAAAAACAATTGAATGTCCTCTGTTTTTTTTTTTTTGGGGGGGGGGTCACCCTGTATATGTTGAAACTATATAAAAAAAAAAATACCTCAGCAATTAATAATAATGGCACTGCGTCCAATATTATTCAAATGTTTTATAATTCAATATGTAACTATTTTATTTAATATATATATATTAAGCTCTTCTCTCTGTAATTGAGCACTCAATTCTTTTTCTTCAAAAATATTTAATTTTTTCCTTCTTTCTTTGTCTTTTATCTTCTCATATCTACTGCTTGCTTATAGACTTTTTATAATTTGTAATTAAAATTCATTCTCATTTTATATTTTTAAGGAAGACATTTGATCTACGCAGATGCAGTATTCAATGAGTTTTATTTTATTATATTATTATTGAATTTTTCTATTTTTTTTTTCAACATTTTGTTGAATTATTTTCTTTGTGTATTTAACTTATACCACTCGACATACTATACCCTGAAGAAAGTCTCATTAGCTGATCTATTAATTATAAGCTAATATAAACGTTTGGTTCAAGTCCAGAGTTCAACCTAATTAAAAAACAAAGATAAAGAAAAATCTTTATGATGCCTGTACCTGTCAAAGAACGAAAATAACATGAATTGATCAAATAGTTTTTTGTTGTTGTTTTTTTTTAACAGAAAAAAATCAAATTTTACGAGGAGGTGACAACATTGTAACTTCTTCCGCTATATTTAATAAAGAAAGACAACTCAATTCGAACTACCAAGATCAAAATCAGCCTTGTAATAGCTATGATTTCCTATTATCAAAATTGTTAAAAATCGTTAAATAAAAAAAAAATGATTTTCCACATAAAAAACAGACTTGATCAATTTACATGATTTTAGGAATATGATGGGTATGTACATCAAAAAGATTTTTCTGCATTTTTTAAAAATTATTTTTTTATTTATTTTTGTAGGTTGAACTCTGGACTTGCGCCAGAAGTTTTGGCAATTAGAATATCTTGTTTGGTATTTTAGTAATATGTATTGTTGGATGCTTCATTAAATCATATATATATATATATATATATATATATATATATATATATATATATATATATATAATCATTTTAAGGCATTTATTTCAGATATAACATTTTAATAATGGTGAAATTCATATTATTTTATCTATTAATTTTTTTTTTCTGATTCTTTATTTTCACCCAAAATTTTATTTTTAATAGAAATAATAAATAACAAGTCTTTAAAAACTGTTTAAAATGGTTTTATTATCCCTTAAATTCAGGTCCATGCTGAGCTATTAGTAGACCTGGATTAATTAAAAAAAAAAAAAAAAGAATGTATCCTCCGCCATTTTCAGATTTCAAATATTCAAAACTAAGAGTTTCTTTTTTGTTTTTGCCTTAAAAGAGTATCCATTATCCCTTCCCCTCTCTACAAATGAAGCCAATATTAACTGACCTTATCTAGGCCTTTGGTCTGCTTGAATTTTTTTTAGTTGCTGGAGGAAAACTTCGGTTATAGTCAGCTAACATACTTCCTAATTTTCAGCATAGAGCTACTGGAAACGGTGACAAGGCAAATCAGTTCCATCTCTTTTATTGTTCTTCAGTATTTCTATTGTGAAACGTTTTATTAAAATACAATATAAGAAAAGAACATTATTGGTAAATATACAAAATTATAAAAAGATAAAAATAGCACAATTAGTCTTTATTTGCACTTTTAATGACAAAATTAATAAAAATAAGTTTTTATTTTTATTTGAAATTTGATAAGAAATACATGTTCATGACAATTATAAAAGTAACTTCTTTTTTGGTTATTTTTTTTTTTTTGATTTTGAAAATAAGATTTTACTTGAATTTATATAATAAATATATGCTTATGAAAGTATAAAAATATAATTATTTAAATCAAAATAACAAATGAAATTATTGAAGGAACTGATTTACCTTATCATTGCTTCCGGTAGTGCTATGCCATAAATTAGGAAACATGTTAGCTGACTATAACCAAAACGTCTGTTAACATTTTTGATCTGAATTTAAAATCCTCTCAGTTTTCTTGATGAAAGGAGGCAAAGGTATTTTTAAAAACAGTTTTGAGCCTTCAAACTATTTCCAACCTCCCAAACTAAAGTGAAGCAAAATGTTTATCAAGACTTCATTCACCGGTAGAGATCATGTTCAAAATTGTCTTTGGTCGATCCAGTGCTGAGAAGAGGGGGCAAAAGAATGTTTTTATTTATTTATTCATTCCTAAAATTCCTTTTTATTCATTAGTAAATCAAAGATAATTTAGGTACTTGTTTAGAATTCTCTGCATAAGAAAAACAAAACTAAAGAATATGTAAAGAAAATATTGTACACCAAAAATTACGTAAATTGATCACGTTTTATTTTCAAATTAATGGAGGCACCCAGCCTTGCCAGGTTACAAAATATGCTTAAATATATGATAATCTAGGTAAATTTCTTATTTATTATTACAGAGCTGGTTCTCTATTTAATATATTGTACCCAATATATAGTAGTGATTTCAAAAGTTAAAAAAATAATGACTTGGGTGCCACCAGCTAAAATTGAAACTGGAACATTTAGCACTGCAGCTACGTTTCCTAGCGATGTAGCTATTGAGAGATAAGCAAAAAAAAAAAAAAAATTAATATTAAATCAATTGAAGAAATGAATTGAATTTGGGCAAGTGCAGAAAGAAATAAAAATGTCGGCACGTTGAAATGAAAATTTTGCATTTCAACTTGCTAACATATTTCTGTATGCGTTATTTATCCATCCAAACAAAGATTTTACTCATCATAGACCATCCTCGGTGTATGATTATTATTTCCTGTTAATTTCAGTGTCATGTGACCAGTAATTTAAAGCTTTACCAGTTAAATATTTTCACACACACACACACACACACACACACACACATACATACATCTACTGTTTTATTTATATAGATAGATAAGGAAATAAAGTTTTATGTCTAAATTATGAGTGGCGATCATCTTAAAAAGTCTGAAGAAACAAGGGAGATAACTCCAAATTGAAATTTTAGAAAACTATTAACATGGGGAGAGGAAACATTGGAGAAACTCAAACTTGCTTAAAATGGTTTTCTTGATAACAAGAAAACTGCTTGATCAATTTATGTGATTCTTGGTGTATGATATTTTCTTTCCACCACAGATAAGTACATCATAAAGATGTTGTTTTTTTTTAACATGGGGGAATTCTGGACAAGTGCCAGAATTTATTTTCTCTAAAATTTTAAAAAAAAAAAAAAAAAAAAAAGAATGACATTTTACCTTTTATGATCTTTATAAATATTCATCTGCTTCAATAACAGTCCGGATGTTTATCAAAGTTTTTTTTTTCTTGTTTAAAAAAAAAAAAAAATTAAGAAAAAAGGGCATGGTTCACTGAACTTTTAAGAATGACTTTTTAAAATCCTTGGTTGTATTTTAACAAAAAAAAGAAAAAAAAAAAAGTGGGTGAGTAAAATCCATTATGCAAAAAAAAAAAAAAAAAAAAAAATTGATGGTCACGTTATTTATTTTATTTGAACTGCTGTTTCAACAGTCATACATGTATACTTTCATTTCAAAAGATAAAATAAAATCTCTCTCATGGTTTCAGGTCTATTTGTTTTTATTTATTTTATTTTTTACAAGCAAGTCACCACTTATCAAAGCTCAAAGGCACTTCCTAGTAATAATTATATAACTAGTAATAATTATATAACTAGTAATTATATAACTAGCGGGACCTGTGGAAATTCCACAATGGACTCTTTCATATGTAATATATTGATGTTTGTATTCTGTGGATGTTCAGCATAAATAGACGCCTTGATATTATTGTATCTCTTTTGTTAAAACTGCAAAAGCTAGCAGGGATGCCCGGTCATAAAATACATGTAAGAATGATATTTTGATTTATGCAGATTTCATATAAATTATTATAGTCATTTTTCTATCGATTCTTATATTTTATAAAGTTGTGATTTCAAAAATAAAAATAAAATATATCTATATGACTTGGGTGCATCGGCTTGCATCGAAACGAAACGAAAACTTATGAGGAATATATATATATATATATATATATATATATATATATATATATATTTTTTTTTTTTTGTTTACTGTTTTATGGAAAGAATTCCTACAAAGTGCTCAATTACAAAGAAAACATTTTTCGATATAAGAGCTTAATATTTATTTATTTAAAATTGTACAGAAGGTCAGAAAAACATTGGTACCGTCGGTTTCAAGCCTAACATAAGGGTACCAGTTAATGGTAAATAATGTAAGGCTCTCGTCAGCCATGTTGTTTTCTGTTTGAGGAAAATGCAGGACGCATATATTTTTTATAATGATGTTCATTTTTATTTAACTATAGCTTATATATATATAATATATATATTTAACTATAGCTTATATATATATAGTTCCTTCAGCTATAATCGAAACCGAAACAAAAACTTATGAAAAATTCTTGGTAAAATTACAAGAAATGGAAGATCATAACGATTAAACAACAGTCACTCGGAATATAAAAAGATGTAAGCGTGATGCACAAAATGACACACACTATTGTATTAATATACACATTATTACTTTAATAATTTCAATACCTACAGACACTAGTGTTTCATCCTTTTCGAGAATCATCAGTAGAGGGTGACACGATTACTACCGGTCAGGAGATTCAAACCCAGCCACGAAGCCATCTCTGACTCCATTAGCAAGAAACTAACCTCAAAACCAATCTCAACTGTGAGAAATAGCATTGAAGTTTTAACATTTATTTTTTAAATGTCGTAACATCCGGCCATACTGATCTAAGGATTATAGCATCATGATCTACGCTACGAACTTAGGTGACCAACTTTTTTATTTCAACTTTAAAGTGCTCAACAGTAAGAAACAGAGTTTCTTAAAGGGGCTTACATAATTATTACAATAATAATTTTAATACCTACAGAAAAAGTGTTTCTGGCGTAATGTAAATATATAAGGTATTTACATCTTATCTTCCAATTTTTAGATTTTTAATCATGTCAAAACGCACTTTATCTCTTTTTGATAGATTGATAATAGATTCACTGATTGATTTAATAATTAAGTGATTGATTTTGTGCTAGGAAACAGATATTGTCAAGAATTGTAAATGTCACCTGAATTAAAAGAATAAATTGTAAGATGGTCAACATCATGAACTTTAGAATATAGACTTTTGTAATTCATTCATCATATTGCTCTGTAATTAAATTGAGCTTCTTAAATAAGGATTCGTATATATTATAAGGAAATAAAGTATATTTCCACAGAAATATATATATATATATATATATATATATATACACTAGCAGACCACCCGGTCATAAAGTATGTTTAAATATGATATTTTAACTTTTGCAGATTTCATGTTTATTATAGAGCAAATTCTCTATTAAATATCCAATATATATATATATATATATATATATATATATGCGCACATATGTGCATATATTTGCACGCCAGGGCAGAGATGTATGTGTACATGTGAACTTTTCTTTAAGTATATATGTCTGTACGTGCGCATGCGTGTGCTTGCGCACGCAGCCGCTAGCTAACCCTCTCCAAACAATTAACAACAAATAAAAACCAAATAAATAAACCGAATCATAGCCCCCCCCCCCCCGCCTCCGAACCTAAGCGAACACCCAACAGGTCAAGACATACTTATCAAGAAATCATCTCATCAATGAGCCGCCAAAAACTTTAACATTAAGACTCGAATTTTAAAGTAACCCAACTCCTCCTACCCCCACATATTCCCCTTCCCCCTCCATGTATCACTATGCCCTCAGCCACACATCAGAAATGAACTTCCCAGACCCTCCCCCACAAGTTCCTTAAACTCCAAAACTAAAACATTACCGACATACCAAGCACCCCCTCCCACCTTTCCCCCTTGTTCCCTTCCTCTTTTTTCCGCTCTTCTCGCACCCCTCCCCTGACATCATTCACCCTTTCATACCATCATAATGAACATTTCTGTAAAAGTCTGAGGAAGCTACAGACGGCCAAAAAAACGGCCGAGTAGCTGAAACAATAATGTAACTTAAAAGAAAGATACGGTAATAAGAAATAAAATGTAATATATATATATATATATATATATATATATATATATATATAATGTGTATGGTAATGATTTCAAAAGTAAAAAAAAAACAAAAAAAACTTCAGTGCCATTATATGGAATCAATTCCCAAAACATTCAGCGTTGCAGTCATTATTTAGCTCTAGCCTTCATCGTTATGGTCTTAGCTATCACCAGATCGATTTAAAATGCAAAACCTTAAGCGACTTCAAACTAAAAATGTATATGTAATCATACTCAGAAGTTACCATATTGTAATTGGCCAGGAAGCTTCGATAAGTACTTATAATCGAAAAATTCAATTAAAGAAGGGACAGGCAATTTTGACTAAAGTTAACGCCTTATACAGCTTAATACCACACGTGCATTTGAGAAGTTTTATTACCGCATAAGCTGAAAGGCCCGACATATAAAATCAACAGTAGGTTCTTTGATATGACAGAGGCACAATCGAAATAAATATTTCTGTTTAGAGCCCAATTGAACTATGATACTTGATCTTTGCATTTTAAACTTTAATTCAAGCCATTATAAAAAATTAACTAACTTTTTAATTTTGTCTATTCATTAAAAAATTCTAACTTTTTAATTTTGTCTATTCATTAAAAAATTCTAACTTTTTAATTTTGTCTATTCATTAAAAAATTGAAACAAAATGATTGAACATAACGTTTTCGCTTGATTGTTTACGTTTATTTGATGTGTTTCTACCAGCGTTGGTTTAATTTTCGATTTTGAGCAGTTATCAAGGGCTTATTGACAGCCATTTTTTTATTTTAACTCAACAGAGTGAACACTAACTGAACTGAAAACATGATTTAAAGTAAGTTTAAAGGCAAACAAACTTATCCAGGTAGGAAGAAGAGTCTTGCCTTTGGTAACAGTTGTTGCATGTTTGTTTTCCACCTCTTTTTTGTTCTGTTACAGTAAAAAAGGCTTGAATCTCATTCTTCTTTGGGGAAAGGGGTTGTGACAGCGATCATGGAAATGAGTGCCCAAGGGTGGCATGTGCACATTGCAAAAAGTCGACACTCGAAATCGAAACCTGACGATAGAAAATGAAAAGGTAACAAATTAAGACACGATTGAATTTTCTATGAACGTCGAAACAGGAAAAGAAAAAGGATTGTCGTTTTTGCATGTGCTGAGAACGTTGCAAGCTAAAGAAAACTTCTTTTTTTTTTTGCATGAACATTTAACGGTGTTCGGCAGTTGAAAGACAAACTTTAATTTCAAAACTTCAGGTGTCTAAGTTTAAATGCAGATGCAATTTCCTTTTTAATTAAACTTCTAAAGATTTTTATCTATATTTTTCACTTGTGTCCAAAGCCAAGAAGTACAATAAACATTATTCCAGAAGTTTATTCTCGGCAGCTTATTTTGTCCTTATATTCGATGAGTGATGTTTCTGACAAAAGAGAAAGAATTGCTGTTTTCTGAGTTGGAATCCATCTGACATTTATTTATAAGAAAAGAAAACGATTATGAAGTGGACTTTTGTTTTTTCTTCCTTTTCTTTTCATATGAAATGATTTATGAAAGCTCAACAAGAAATATTGGAAAACTAATAACTCGACTCCTTTTCTTTTTATATATAACAGCATTTATATTCCCATTCTCCCACCATGCGTGGCTTCTTATGGTTGTGACGTCACCCACGTCTCTAACGTGACCTCTTTCCTTTTTATAACCTTGTTCTTCTCCTTATCGTGATGTCATTTCGCACACAGCTTGGTACTTGCATACGCCATACTCTGTTATACCCCTTTCTCTCTCTTTCTCTCTCTCTTTCTCTGGAAATGGTTTTCATTGAACATAAAAGGCAATCATCTTCTGTAAAAAGAAATTAAGGGGTTTTAGTCAAGATTGTTTGCTCTTTTCGACTTCCGATTTCTGCTATCCATTTGGATGAATAATTAGACGTGATCAAGCAGAAAAGAAAGCCATTCTTAACAAGTAGCACATTCGTAAACTTACTCCGTAGAGCAGTGGATATCCAACAACTACGACCAGCATTTATTCCCTCAGTCTCCCATCACTTGTGACTTCTCGTTACGGTTGTGACGTCACCCACGTTTCTAACGTAATCTCTCTCCTTTTTCTAATCTTTTTCTTTTTCCTTACCGTGATGTCATTTTGCTCACAACTCGGTATTTGCATATAACCATAATACTCTGTTACATAAAAACCAACAGTCAGAAAATGAACAAACCATAAAGAGACAGATATATATATATATATATATATATATATATATATATATATATATATATATATATATTTTGACGTTTCAAATTTTCATAAAAATTATTATATTCTACAGCTTTATTTATTTATTTTTTTTTGATGTTTCAAAGGTTCATCAAAATTATTTTATTCTACATTTTTATTATTTATTTATTCATTTTTTTTTTGACGTTTCAAATGTTCAAAATTATTTTTGTCTACATTTTTATTTTTTATTTATTTATTTTTGTTTGGCGTTTCAAATTTTCATCCAAATTATGTTATTCTTCATTTTTTTTCATTCAAGTACATTCAATCATAACACAATCTTGAGATTTAGTTTTTGGTGTATAAAAATAAAAAAGGAGCAACCACTTGGAAAATTTTTTGTAATTATTTATTTGACACATTTTTAGATGTTTAAGTAGACATTTTATGAATGAACATGACTGGCAAAAAAAAAAAAAAAAAAGGTGGAAAAAGCTATGCTTCCCAATGAAAACGGCGATGGTTCTTCTGTTGTTAGTCCGACATATTCAGTCAGTTTCCATATAATGGGTTCTCTATGGATGTTGGACTGAATTGAGTCTGTCAGAAAAAAATATATAAGAAAGTTTACAGTGATAATGCAGTATTTGATTGATAGAAAATCATACGAGACAAAGGCAGATAAGATTACAGGATGGAACGATAAAATTGTTGCCCTAAAAAAAAGGCATGATTCCATTTCCATTTAATGAAAACCGTTTTTTTTGTTTTTTTTTTGTTTTTTTTGCAGACCATCTAATAGTTGGCCAGAGCAATATCTATCATGTCTAAAAGCCTTCTATCATGTCTAAAAGCGACACAAATCGATCGAAGTTATATAATAATCCCCTAATACAATCAGGTGGCCATTGGTAGCCCCTGGGTGTGGCAGCAGGACTCTACACCAACCTACAGGTTCAAAGAGACTCAGGCTTAGCTTCAGAATGAGTGTTACAATTTTACCCTCTTCTCGTTGCCCCCTCCCTCTCCTGATTTGAACCACTAGACTACTTTGTTTGGTCAAGAATATCACCAACATGACCTCCCACAACAGTAAAGCCAGCCTGGCGCTTGTGGAAAAGGCATGCTCTGATTTCCGAACCCGTATTGAGGTGGTGATTGAGGCTGGAGGTGGCTACATTGAATAGATGTCAGTTCTACTACACACTTAAGTTACCTGAATTAATTGTTTCATTAAATTTTTTAAATAAAACTGTTGTTGCTTTCTTTAGGGCGACAAATTTATCGTTCCACTCTGTATTAAAGAATTCAGTAAGTATCAATTAAATATTTAGTAACATATTGTACCAAATCAAAGATGGTATAGTGTCTGATTTTTTTTTAAAAAAATATATTTTGAAGCAAACCTCCTTTTCAAAAAAAATGAAATTTCTATTTATTTGAAGAGTATTTATCCCTCCCTATATATATAAAATGAACTCATTGTTTCCCCTCTGATTTTGACCTTAATAGAATTGAAAATCAAGAAAATTCATGCAAATGCACAAACTGCAGCACATTATCTGAGATGTGTTATAGGCCTATTACCTCTACACTTCCTCGATAATCGTGGATTCCTATATTTTTTCTGGTGAGAGTTCATGGCCAAAATCGGTTAGAATCAATGGAAGTTGTAAAATATTTTCTCTCTAATAAATTTCTCCTACCCCCACTACCACTTACACCGTTGCCGATCCGTTCACAAGGGACAGTACAAAGAAACACGGGTTTGGGTTCGTAGTTGCTTTTAACGTTCCTTTTCGTTCTGTTTTTTACTTGATGAAGTGCACCATTGCATTTAAGCGAATCAAAGGTTTGCTTATGCCATTTAGTTAACTAAAAAAACTCGAAAGGGAATTTCGCTTTATTTCATTTGGTGTATTTATGCCATTTTTTTTTTTTTTTTTTTCGCTGTATTTTTTTTTTTCGTTTTACAGAACACGTCTTTTTTTTTTTAAGAAGTTTAACATCGTTTTTATTTTTACTTTGATTGTTTTTATTTTTTTCATTTTGCACTTTTTTTTTTTTTTTTTTTTTCAGAACACGTCTTTTTTAAAGAAGTTTAACAGAATTTTTTATTTTTATTTGGATATTTGAACAGGGTTACTTCTTCGTTTATTCTTTTCTTTACCCCCTTCCCCCTTCACGCACATACCTCTAAACAACCGGGCAACGCCGGGTATCTCCGCTAGTTGCCTATAAACTGAAAATGGTAGTGTTGTGTGTTATGTTTGGGGCAGCACTGCCTTATGTCATATCAAAGGGAAGCAGATAAATGACTACAGCACACATGACTTTCGAACATGTTTGATTTTTTTTTTTTAAAGTTATTTTTTTTTTTATTACTGAAAAATAAACATTTAATATTTGTTGATGTAAGCATGCCCTATAACAGCATGAGAAAAACAAATGTACACATATTCAAGGTAATGACTGAAACCTCAGAAAATGGATGGTAACATTTAAAGCTACTAAGACTGAGCTTCTTTTCTTTAACAATGACAAAACCGTCTCAACCACAGATTGCCATAATTAAAAGCTCTCCACCCGAAAGCTCATCGTTCAAACTCTTCGGCTTAACATTCACATGCAACATAAATCGGAACAAATACATTGAATATATTGCCAAGGCTGCTGCAAATAAGGTGGGCTCCCTCTACCATGCTAGAAAACTACTCACACTTGACAGTATCCTGTATTTCTACGAAACCACCATTTGCCCATGCATGGAGTATTGTTGTCACATTTGGGCTCGTGCATCTGTTACTAGTCTCTCCATCTAGTCCAAAAAGAGTCTTCAATTTACTAGTCCGCACACTATCAACCAAACTCCAAATTACCGTTGCATTCTTGTGCCTGTTTTACAAGTACTTGAATGGAATGTACTGAGACAAGTTTGTAGCATTTGTGCCCCCTCAGTGCAAATACTCTCTGGCTAACTGACAAGCAACAAAATTTCATCCCTTCACTGTAGAGGTTTCTAAGTGCTGGATAACATTTTACTCTAATAGTTTTTTTTTCTCTTGAGATGCTATGCTTTGGAATTCCCACCCTGTTTCCAGCTTCTATAGCTGTACTAACATGTTGAAATGTAAATGTAATAAGAGCCGACATCTTGCTTCTCAACTCCTTACATTATGCCCCGGTAGACATGATTTCAAAAAATAGTATCCCTTTATGTCAATGTCACTTGTTTGGGGTGAATGAGTAATGAGTATAAAAAAAAAATAATTTGTGTTTCTTAAATCGATGTTCTTGCACCCCAAGAAAAAGAGAAAAATAATTGGAAGAAATTTTAATCAATTTTTTTACCTGGGAAGGATCGTCAAAGGACGGTTCCAGCTCTTGCATGGAGAACTAAAAAAAAAAAATGAAAGGAAATAAAAAGCAATGATAAAAGCTATAAAGAAAAAAAAAACATGCACATGATAAAATGCAATATGCAGTGTAACCCGGATATAAGAGACTCAAATATAAGAAAACCGGGTAGAAGAGATTTTCTCTGGTTACAAATTAGAGCCTGTGTTAATGTACAGTGTAACCCGGATGACACACGAACGTGGATATTCAGTGTTGCCCGGAAGAGAAGTAAATAATTGATTTTTATCAATAACAATTGACTTTCTACTGCTGTCACACGCAAAGTAAATTAAAACGGCCTCCTGCCTAATTTGCTCAGTGGGGAAGCAAATAAATAAACACACGCAAAGTAAATTTTACTGAACAAACCGGAACAACTAATCAAGGTAAAAGTTACAAAATAAAACCAAAACAAACAAAAAATAAAAATGAAACACAAAAAACAACAACAAAAAGAAAAACGAAAAAACAACAAGAAAACAATAAAAACAACAAAATAAAAAAAAACGTGAATTAATTCACGGCCACCAGTTAAATCTTACTAAAAAGTAAAGATATATGAGTAAAGTTTTGCACACAAAAATATGTGAAATAAATACGGCTCTTCAATTTCTTGTTCTCTGTCAGTGGAGGAGAAATCCTTCACGACTGAGATAATTTTTATTTTTGTTCCTTTTCTCCACGTTAAAAAAACGACCCTCGTGTCTAACTCTGTCCCGTGGGGAGGCATTGCAAATAGGAAAATATGTGAAATAAGTTTTACTTTGAAAATTAAACTAATCCATTCCCCCCCCTCCCATCTGTAAATAAAGCAGCTTATTTTAGTCCCAAACTTATACTAGACTAGCAAAACCTGTGGAAATTCCATGGTAGTGAAACAATTTGGAAACACATAAATAAAATGAATTAAAAAAAAATAAAATAAAACAAATAACGACGAATTTAAAAAAATATTTCAGTAAATTCTTTACCTTTTAAAGCTAAAAAGAATTTAACAAATTTACATTTTTTGTCAATGAAAATTCAACGCACACCACATTTTTTTTTTTTTCTGAATAATTTTTTGTATAAATTATAAAGGAACAGATGTCAATTCACTTGCACATTTTATTTAAATTTTAAAAAGAAACAATAAAAAAAAATACAGTTTTCTCTCAACGTAACCTTTTTTTTTTAAATTATAAAATAAAATAGCCAATTTGAAACAGTAAATAGACATGATTTTTTTGTTTTTAATGTTTGGAGGGAAAATGGTTTTACTGGTTTTTAATTTATAAAGAGCGTCTGTAAAGGGAGGTAATTCGTTTCTCATTAATTAATGTTTTGGGTACTAGTGCACTTACTGATCCGTGCTGAAATAATAACGTTATTATTTAAAAAGCCATTCTTAACATGGGGAGAGGAGGGTGTTTTGTACCTATTCTGTACTTTAACTTTACAATTGAATTAAAAAACATATCATAAAACTTTAATTAAACGTAGAAATACGATTTAAAAAAATAGCGCGGATCACTCTCTGCATTAGCACCAATGTTTGCAATGATTTTTTTTTTTGTGGCACTGGACGTATGGACAAGTAAATAAATATTTAAATAAATATTTTTTTTTAAGTGAAAGAAATTCTTTCCTTTATTCTTTACCAACAGTTTTTTGGAGTAGGCATTCTCTTTTGCTCATAGAACTTATATTTGCAGACCTTATGATTCTTTTATTATCAGTCATTATTAAGATTAAGCCTCCCTTTCTTTGTCCATAAAAATTAAATTTACCTATGCAATTATTGAATGAAGCCAGATGGACGGAATGTTCACTTCTAATCGGAAAAATCGGAACTTTTTGGGGTATTGGAGTCGGTATCGCTATTGGAATCGGAAAAGTTTGTGCCTATTTTCCGATGCTAAAAACGATTCCTTTAATTATTTTTTTTTATTTGATTTTTTTTTATTTGCTTTTGTTTTAAAACAAAATCTATCACTGCTGATTTTATTGATTTTAAATTAACACTAAAACATATACAGATTACCTTTTCCTTCAAGTATATTTTTACGTTTGAGGAAATATTTTTCACAGTTAACATGTTTTTACAGCAATTGGGGAAAAACAAATAATTTTATATCGTCAAGGGTGTGAGTTCATATTCAAACGTTGATTTAATTTGAATAAAATAAAATACGCATCAAGTGCGATTGAAAGCCAAATCACAGCATAATAGTAGGAAAATAAACAAATATTATGTTATGATTTGGCTTTCAAGTGCACTTTTAACAAAAAACACATAAAAAAGATAATTGAGCAATATCACTGCTGAACTAGTAGTGAGGACCATACTCTCTGTGTGTCTGTCTCTAACTCTCGTAAAACGGTTCTCGTTACCGAGAAATGACGTCATGAACAGAAGTGACGTTATGGAATAGTTCATTATTTCCAGTAGTAGGGGTGCGTCTTCAACAAAGAGATTTGTCCAACATTTTTCTACTCGCTAATATTTTGTGCTCTGTTAGGAATTGCGCTGCACTATTCTTTCAGTAGTACTAGATAAAGATGTAGATGAAGTTTGTGTTATTAATATCTATATTGGAATACGAATTTGAAAAATATTTATTTCAGTAGTGTGTGTGTGTGTGTGTGTGTGTATATATATATATATATATATATATATATATATATGAACAAATGATTAATAAAACATGTTAAAAGACATCTTGAAAAAGCGTTAAAAACATATTTAATTTTAAAAAAGGAAGCACAAGATAAGTGGATAGTCCTAATCCGCGGAGTTTCGAAGAAATACTCTCCTTCTCATCAGAGGGCAGGCATTAGCAAAATGCAGGATCGGATTTTGCATATAAAAGTATTTAATGAAACTACAAGTAAGTCACAGATATGTATATATATATATATGCACACATATATATATATATAAATATATATATATATATATATATATATATATATATATATATATACACACACACTACAGGCATTGCCTAGTCGGAGCCAATCCTGTATTGATTATTATATTATACCTAATATATAATAATGATTTCAAAAGTAAAAAAAAAAAATATGATTTGGATGCCATCAGTTAGAATCGAAACCAAACCAGCTCTCCAGTCGTATTCACTACCATATGACTTAAGGACACATGCATATCAAAACTTAAAAAATTGATGTAGTTAAATGTATAAATATATATTTACGCATGCATAGAGGACTTGGGTAAGTCGATTTACGCTTGCTAAGTTCCATTTTTTTTTTCAGTTTTGCTCCTTAGCAGATATTTTTACCGGCTAAAAATCACATTAAATTGGTTTCACAGGTTCTACAGCTCAAGTTTCAAGTGTGTAGATCAAACATTGACAGTGTCATAGAAACCGTTCTGCACGCACGCACACACACACACACACACATGCAGACGCCATCATTTTCTCCCCTTTTTTTTATCATCAATCATTACAAAGATTGAAATGAAGCCTCCCTTTTACACATGCAGACGGACAGACCAATTCACTTTCATAATATATACAGATATATTGCTCGTTATTTTAATGTGCAGGATTATTCCTTGTAATCCATATAACCCTTGTAACTCATATTAAATATGTTTAGAGGAAAGGTGACCGAGTTTAATTGAGGAATACATAATTTTACCGCCCATTTCCATTTAAATTCTAACTTTAAATCCCAAAAGAATGTTAGTAGATCAACTTATAACAATAACTTTTTAACTGTTAAATACAATTTTTAAACGTTTTTTAATGTGTTATATTACACTGCTGATTACATATGCATAGAAACAGTAGTGTCTGTCGATACCAAAACAATTGTTAATATTTATTTATAAAAATATTGTAGTTTATTTTAAGAAAAAAAAAAGTTGAGCCCTCTTTAGAGAATTAAGAAAAAAAAATGGTCAACTTTCTTGCTGTTGAATACTTTCTGATTGTTTATTGTTTATACCAGTGGACTTGACATTTATAGGCATTTCATTTCCTTCAATTTCTGTGTTAATTTCAGGTAGCCAGGAGGTAAAATATTAGCCCATAGAGTCAAGGGTGACTTTGTGCCTATGTTTGAATCTCCCAACGGATAGTAGTTATCACTTCTTACACTGATAATTGCATAAGCATAGAACGTTAGTGTCTAGGTACAAAATTGATTGATGAATTATGAACAAAATGATGAAATTAAAATATCTGCTTAAATAATAAGAAACTACCAAGAAAAATCAGTGATACCAGACTTACGTCAGTTGGAATGTTGGTACCATAGTCATACGCAGGGTTTGTATAGCCTTCTATACGAGTTTCTGGAGTATAAGACCTGCAAAAGAGACAGCAAAATGTTTGTAAGATCAGATAAATAGTGATTCCACTTGTATACATTTTATCTGAACTGTTTCATGCAAATAACATCAAAGATGACAATAGTCTTTTGTGCCATTTTCAGTAATTAAGCATTCAATAATTCTAAAATTGATACTAAACTTACATATTTATTATTACTTCATATATGTTTTTAAATGGAATTAAAATGGTAGCCATGGTTACATGGTAAAACTACACTTGTTCATACGACTATATATATATATATATATATATATATATATGCCTGTCTAGCCACACTGATGAGTTGTGAAACAGCGAAACAGTACTGTATGTGTGTATATATATATATATATATATATATATATATATAGTAAAAATAAAATAAAAATACAAGCGATGGTTGATGTTATGTTATTTGAGAAGAAAAACCAAGAATTAACAAAATAGTAATCAACGTTTCGTCCCTATTTCAGGGAAAACCATCAGGATTTCGTAGGAAAAATGTAGAAGAAAAACGATTACAGACCACATGCGAGTGAAAAAGGAAAAAAATCCTAAAGTCCTTCCCATTCTGGGCCGAAACTATAAATGTGCGTGCGGAAAGGTCGGATTATTCTGTGCTTATATATACACATTAAAACGATTATTCAAATACATATGTACATGCACATTTAATTTTTTTCTTTTTTTTTTTTTTGATCTTATTTAATTTGTTTAAATTATATGAGGAGAGACGGTTAAGGATATATAGGCTGATTATCCAGGATCTGTATTCATATTTTGCTCTCTGATTATTATATTTCCTATAACACGGGCTAAATTGTAGAAACCTTTTCTTTGCGTGATGGTGCTAGTATTTGAAATAAGTGCCGATTCTAGAAGTCTTCGTTTAGCTCTATCTACAACGAATTTGATAATTTTTGCATGATCAAAATTAAACGACTGATCATGTTCAGCACAATGGCGGAAAAGTGCATTTAAGGAGTTCCCATTCTTTATGTCTCTTCTATGTTCATTAAGTCTTATTTCTAACTTACGTTGTGCCTATCCTATATAGGTTGGGTGGCAGTCATATATATATACGTGAGGCGCCTTAAGTAAGTTTCGAGACTGTTTTGTTCAGGCATTTAAAATTTTCGTAGACTCTTGAAAATTCTATATCTTATTGCTATACATCTTATAAAATTAACTGACCAATTTTTATGATTTCAAGTTCAAATGAACAGCTACAGCAGGAATTGAAATGCACCCTCCACAGTGTTGGATTGTGTAGTGGACTTTCGGTCAGCGTTCAAGTTGTGGATAACTTGACAAAAACTAAAGTTAATATTTATTTTATTTGATAAAATAAAATTACACAAATAAAAATGTGGCACAAGGCCGAAAAAGGGGGGTGGGGGTTAATGTTGACCTAACTAACATAACGTTAACTTAACTAGACTCTTTCACCAAAATACCAGAATCACTCTGTGGACATCCTACTTAAACCCCGAAAGTTATAAATATATATACATGATGTGGGGGGGGGGGATAAAAATCTTATTTACAAAATTGGATGAAAAATATACAATGCTAAAAGGTGGTTAGTAAAAAGAACCCCCTCACTACTAATTGTGGCGGATAAAAAGTTTTGCCAGTCGAAAAGATGTGGGTCCCACGAAAACTGACTTTATTCAAACACAACAAAAATGGCCCACATCTCTGGCAAAACAGTTTATCCGTCACCTAAGGGGCCGGGATTGGGGGTTATCGAACCAAAAGTGGGGAAAAAAAAAAGGGGGGACGCTGGGACAGGGAAAACCAAAAAAGGGGATTGGGGCGATGATAGCATGCATACTCTAGCTAAGTTAAAAATCGAACAAAAATGCCTAACTAGCCTACTCTAGGAGGTCCGATGCATGTCTATGTTTGATCAAGTCACCCAAAATCCTTAAAAAAACCTAAGCCACTCAAAAAAGAAATTCAAGATTAGCTCCATTCACTTTACACAATCGCGAAACTTTCACCCACCTGTCGTTGAAATTCACAGGAGTGAGTTTCACCTTCTCCAGCTTAATTCGCATTTTCAATCGATATTTGAAAATGAGGACAAGCTGGGGAGCAGTGAAGGTCTCACCTCCGTAAACCTCCTTCTGTCGCGTCGTCCAAATCACGCCTCTCATAACTGCTAGTAAACACAGAAAAACATAGCGTTCTTCTTTCTTCATGGTCGGTGCCCAGTTGCAGCACGGGGAAACCGACTCCAGCACAAAAAACCGCTCGCTCAGCATGCGAACCGTGAAGCCTTCAACTAACTCACACAACGGTCGAACAATGGCGCAGTGGAAGAAAGCATGATCAAGGTCTTCCTCCCATTCTCCGCATCGGACACAATTGGGTGTCTCCGTAAAACCTGCTGCGTAAAGTCTTTTGCCGACCCAGAGGGCATTTCGTATTACCAGCCAGGTGAGTGATGCCTCGTAATTATCGAAGCAGCTCGACCCAGGCGCCCAAGGCCATATTAAGCGGCGCTCCTCCTTCATAAAACCGAACTCCTCAATCTTTTCGTCTCGAACGGATCCCCTCACTAAGGCCCGATATAGCGCCTTGCGAGACAACAGCTGGGTGTCAGAGAGGCTTTCTTGGACCCGTAGAAGAAATCTCAAGGCCTGCCGACACTCGCGATAGAAAGGGCACTCGTTTCGGAACAACTTGTGTGCCTCTCCTCTAGCCGAATGCACACTCTCCAAAGCCTGAAAGGCTTTCTTAGTGTCTTCTATCCAGAAGACACCGTTTCCCTCACTTGGTGTACACATTCGATCCAGGTATATCAGCCTAAGAGTGTGTCTACGTATTTGCACACTAGGCATACCCAGACCGCCTTCAGACGGATGCAGGTAACAGACCTCCCGAGTAACCATGGCTTGCTTTCCGCGCCATAAGAATGCAAAAAGAGCACGCACCAGATCAACTAGTGTGGTCTCCGGGAGTGGAAGTACTGATAGACGGTAAAGGATCAGGGGGTAGATATGAGAATTGCATACCTCCGCCCGACCCTTCAAAGACAGATTTCTCAAGGCCCACAAATGAGATGCGACCTTGACCGCTTCCAATACCTCCGACCAATTTTTCTCCAGCTGGAGACCGGGGCCAAACCAGACGCCGAGTAGCTTGCATGGCCCATCAGTCCAACCAAAGGGTCCCTGAAGGGGCATACCCCTCCAGGCACCGATACGTAAGCCAATAGACTTAACGTAGTTAATTATGGCCCCTGTGACCTTGGCATACCGACTTGTTTCTATGTCAACGACTCTAATCTCGGCACTGCTCGTTACAAGCACAGTCACGTCGTCAGCATAGGCGGTATACTTTACCGGGGTAGAGCCACCTGGCAAAGTAATCCCGCGAAGGACCGGATTCACCCGAAGCTGGCGCAAATATGGCTCAAGCGCCAGCACATATAACATTGGGGATAACGGACAACCTTGACGGATCGATCTTGTTAACATGAAGGGTTTCGACCTCACCCCATTCACTTCTACCATAGCACCAGGGTTGGCATACAAGAGGCAAATCCAAGAGCGAAACTGGGGACCAAACCCAGCCGAGCGAAGAACAGCCTCTAGGTAACGATGGTCTACTCTGTCGAATGCTTTGGACTGATCTAAGTTGATCAGCGCGGCTTCTGTGTCGACTTTTTCTATGATCAAGCGTATCGTGTGCAAATTGTCTTGAATCGTCCGGCCCTTAACAGAACAAGTCTGTTCGGGACTTATTAGACGGTGTAAGACAATCTGCAGACGATTTGCTAAGATCTTGGCCAAAATCTTTAACTCTGTGTTTAACATCGTTAAGGGCTGGAAATTACCTATCCCATCCCCTCCATTTTTATCTTTGCGTAACAATTTAATGATCCCCCTGGTAAAGTACTGAGGTATGCACCCGTTCCTAAACCAGGAGTTAAAAAGTACGGTCAGCAAAGGGATAAAAATGGGCGACAGCCTCAAATACACCTCGTAGGGCAGACCATCTATCCCAGGGGTCCTGTCTAGCCCGACCTGTTTCAAGGCCTCAATGACTTCTTCCTCTTTTATGCTACCTTCACACCTAGCTGCTTCGGTCGCCTCCAGGCGAGAAAAGTCGGCTAAATAGGTGTCAAACTGTTCAATAGTCAGACCGGGCTCCTTGGTAAAAAGTTCCTGAAAATGAGTCCGAAAACCCTCCAAGATTCCGTCGTTTGAAGTTACGGTTCGTCCGTCCGGCAATGTGACACTGGCGATGTGTCGATCTGCAGAACGTCGAAACTCCTCCGCACGCAATGACGCGGCCATGTTTGTTGCCTCGTTTGGCGCTCTTTTTAATCTAGCCCTAACTAATACTCCCTGGTCCTCCCTGTTATCCAAGGAGTCCAGTTCAGCCTTAACTACAGTATAGCTAGCACTATCCCCCTCCTCCACCGCCCTTTCTAATCTATCTTCTAGCGCCGCTTTCGCTGCTCTAGAACTACGTTTGAGCCGGCGACTAAAATCAGCAGCGAAGGACCTAATGACTTTTTTAAGGTTGCCCCACCACTTATTCCCGATGATAGCCCCCGTCAATTCCCTCTGTATTGTTAGTAGAAGCTGTTCCCAGAAGTCCTTCACATCGAACAACGACGTGTTGAACTTCCAGTAACTAGCCATCCTAGGTTTAACACTATCTAAGTTTACTCGAACCCGGACAAGCCTGTGGTCCGAATAAACTATACTATGAAAACTTGGACAGTCTAAAAGCCCTAAGTCGACTCTCCTAACTAAGAACCGATCGATGTAACTCGAAAGTTGCACCGAATCGGAACCGCGTCTACCTGTCCAAGTCCATGCTAAATCCCCGGGTTTTTCGTTCCGAAATTTATCGACAAGATCAAACTTGTCGACAAAGTCTCGAAACGCTTTAGCATCCCGGTTCTGATTAGTATCCCTTCTGGTATTAACCCCGCGATCTAACTCGGGATCCAGGACCGCGTTCCAGTCTCCCGCTAAAACTAACCGTCGAGACGAATTCATGAAAGGCTCGATTCGCCGAAAAAAGGAAACTAGCTCAGCATGGTTATTGGGCGCATAAACCCCAATAAAACGAAATGCCACATCCTTTACGGTAACATCTAGAACGAGCAATCTTCCCTTTGGATCTGCATAAATAGGGTCACACGACGCATCAAGAGTGCGCTTAACTAGCCAGGTAACCCCCCTTGCATGGGTATCATAATGTGCTGAATAGAGCTGAAAGTCTCTAAGGAGCACACCCTGATAATCACTAGGAATGAAGTGAGTTTCCTGTATACAACAAATATCCACACCAAGGCGTTGAAGGTCGCGTGCAACTCGAAGTTTACGAGAGGCGTCCCTCAACCCTCGGACATTTAAACTAGCTAATCTTAAGGAAGCCATCTTGAGTTACTTAGGGTTGAGAAACCTAATCAAACATAGACGGTGTCAAGACACCGACAGCTGTCCCCAATGATCCAGTGGTCATCTCAGTGGTGATAGACCCGTCAGGGGACAGACCGCCGATGTCTAGGGGGAAGGTTAGTTTAACTGCCCTATAAAGTGAAGGATGGAGTTTGATGGGGACCCGTCCAACACATCGTTTTCTAATTTCGATTAAATCGTTGTCGTTGAAATAGGCTGCTGGAGGATAAAGGTTGAAAGCAGAGTTTGCTTCCTCCAGCATAGTCCATAGTCCTTTGGCCTCCTCGCGTTTTCTGACAACTGTTAGTATATGGTTTGTTTTAAAATTTTCAGGGTTAGTAATGTCTTTTTTTTGGTATGATTTGAAAGCGAGGAGGTTTCTGTATTCTTTCCTGTTATGGGACTTCATTATGTTCTCTACTTCCGCCGTGATCTTGCACACATCCTTCCCATTAAAGAAGGGTTTTTTTTTTTTTCCTTGATTCAGTCTCTACAGAGGGGCTTCTATGTCTTTTCTTATCTGAGGGGGGAGGAGGGGGCATGTCTGTTTTCATTGGAGAAGGGGGAGGGGTGTTCTTGGGCGTGTTGTTTGGCGAGCAGAATGGTGACGGTTTGGGGGTCTTTTTGGAGGGAGAACCTAGAGATGTCATTTTGGTGTCTCTATGGGGCAGAGAAGCTTTATTAAGGGGGGGGGGCTTTGCGAGGGATTTGCTTTTCTTTTGAGGTCGGTTTTTCAGGGAAAAGGGATTCAGGGAACTCTTTCTCCTCAGATTTTCTCCTTTTCTCATCAAGAGTCTCTTTTAGTTTAAGTAGGGTTTTGAATTTATTGCCCCCTGGGTCCTTACTTGTTCTAATTTCAATTTTCTCTTCTTTAGAGAGGGACTTAGCATAAGTCTTGGGTGGGGATTTTTTTGAAAGAGGGATGAGTGTCCAGTTGTCCTTCTTTTTGGGGGATTGTTGCTCTGAATTAAAAGTCTTTTCAAACTCCTCAGGTGTGATTCCTTTTTTCTCTTCTGCTGGTGTCTGGGAATTGTCCTTAGGTTCTACATAACCTATTTTCCGGTCATTTGTAGGGATAATTTTTACAGCTGGCTTCCTTTTGGGGCATGTGTAAGTAAGATGGCTGACTTCCCCACATATCCAACATGCTGGTCTTCTGCCTGCGACCACGATTGGCAGCTTCTCTACACCAGCCTCCAGGTAGTATGGTATACGTAAAAATGCTTCTGCGTTAAGCAGAATGTCAAAAGTCCATACTCCATTATAATGGCCTTCCTCTATTCCGGTTATGTCCCCAAACTTAAGTAAGAAAGCGGCTAGGTATTCCCCGGGGACAGCACCAGGAACTTCAAAAATGGACACTGTAGTTCTTCGCCTTCCTAAATATTCCATCCTCAGAACGTACTCATTGGTAATGATTTCTTTTTTTGTCATCGCTATGCATTCGTCTTCCGTCTTAAAAAGAGCTGCCCATGTGTTGTATCCTTTACATTTTGTAATTCGCTCAGCTCTTAAACCTGCTGATGCAATTAATTTGGTGACAACATCTTTCGTTGATCTTATTAATTTTTTTGTTTTGCGGTCTATTACAAATAGAGAAATAGTCCTCTTAGCAAACTCCTGTAACCGCGGTTGTTCCAACTTAATACCAGTTTCTGTTGTAAATTCAACACATTTCTTTGCGTCTTCGACAAATTTTACCACGTCAATTTTTACTTTTGGTGGTTTTGTCCATCCACCTGATGCCTCATCTTCCTTCACCTCAACCGTCGGCACACAGCTGGCAGATGCCATGGCCGGCGTATAACAAGAGGAGAGAAAGATAACAGTCCAAAAAAAAAAAAAAATAAAAAATAATAAAAAAAAAAGAGTCCGGTAATTGAAAAAGTGGTGCCGGGGGAAGAAGAAGATAAGCAATAACAAATTTAACAAGGTGATAACAAAATATTAACAATATAACGCGCAGAGTAACAATATACGAACCAACAAATTTTGAACGATGAAGTCGTAGTCAGACGAAGACTAAAGTTACTTCTCATGAAAGAGGAGAACTATTTATGGCACAATGGGAGATTCCATTATGCACACATGGGCCAGTCTATTCCTTGGATTGTGATTGGCTGAATCACCTGATTGGATATGCTTGTACATAAATACAAGCCCTCAGTCCAGCTCAATCTGATGTCTGTCTTGTGCATAAGCTGGACCCTTGGTAAGTGTTGCTGCTATTATTATTATTGTTGTTGTTGTTGTGTGTTATTGACTAACACAGTTCTTTTGATTATTCTACATCTCCCCTCTTCCCCCCCCCACGAGTAGGCTGGGTTGTGTGAGAGGTGTATCTCTCTTTTAGGCCTAGTTTGTTGTGTGGTAGTAACCTAGAAGGAGCTCGGGGAATCCTTGATCGAAAGCGTGGGGATATATGTGTGGTTTGTTGTTGGGGTTTGGTTGCTGTGTATGTGCTATTACAGGGAGATAGTGGGAGATGCAAGAATGTAGTATCGCTTGAGGGAATTGTTGGTCCTAGTGCTGCACTTGGTATTGGGGTTGGTGCAGGCTTAAGTTCGCATTTTCTGAGGAAACGGCGGTTCCTAAGTGTGATCCTTCCGGATCCGTTAACCCTGATTTGGTATTGTCGATCTGGTAGGGAACTGATGATTTTGCCCGTTGTGTTCCATCTGCGATTGACTGGATTTTGGATGGCTACAGTGTCACCAGCTTGTAATGGTGGAAGATTGTGGGTATATTTATTGTATCTTTCTACTATTTTTGCATTGCGGTGGTGGAGCATTTCCTCGCGATGTTGTGCCGCTGACACCCATTCAGGATGAGGCTTGTAGAGGATTGGCTGTGATGGGATGGAGTCACGTAGTCGACGGTGAAGTAATAATTGGGCCGGTGATAGGCCAATGCTTTGGATTGGGGTATTCCGATACTGCAAGATGGCCCGGGCAACACTGTCATTGTCCAAGGAACCGTGGGGGCCTGTGTTTCCTTTCACAATCCTCTTTGCAGTTTTTACTGCGAGCTCTGCCCTGCCATTGGATTGGGGATACACAACAGAAGATAATCTGTGCCTAACACACCATGTTTTCAGAAATTCTTGGAACGTGCTGGAAGTGAAAGGTGGGCCGCCATCAGTGCTGAGTTCTTCTGGGGCACCATATGTTTGGAACAGTTGTCGGCATATGGACATCAATTTGGTTGTAGTAGTGTGACCTGATTCTAGGCGGTATAAAATTAGCCAACCAGTTAGCCTATCTGCGCAGGCAAGGCATGTGTGATCTCCAATATAAAAAATATCCATGACGATTTGTTGGAATGGCCACTCTGGGGATCGTGTTAGAATGATAGGCTCCCTTGGTTGACTAGGTGCGATGGTTGAGCATACCATGCAATTCGCCCTAATCCATCCCTGGCCAGTACACTGATTCGTTGGCACGTGCTTTCATGCTGACTACTCCTTGGTGTGCAGAATGCAGGCAGTATAGGACCTTTTTTCGTTGTGTTTTGGGGATGACGATCCTTTGATCCAACAATACTAGACCATTGTCAGTGCTAAGGCGGTGCCTCACCTCCCAATACTCACGAATTTCGGGCGCAGTGAGATTACGTGTTTTTGGGAAGCCTTGCTGTATTGTGTCTATTAATTTGTTATATTGTTGATCGCCACGACCTGCTGAACGAATTAGGTCTGGTGATAGCATGGCTATATTACTGCTGTCTGCAAATGTTGCTATTAAGGCTGTTGACTCTGTTATGTTGCTTATGTTGTTAGACTCCAGTATATCCATTTGAGAGGGTTTTGTTGGAAATACATCGAGGAGGGCTTGCACCATCGCCACTGGGTGGCGGGAAACTGCATCAGGGCCTCTGTGCCACTTCCCGGGGCAATGCTGTATGGTAAATCTGTATCTCAGGGTCTTTTCCTTTAGTCTAAAGAGCCGGGGGTTTTGGATCTTGCTCAGATCACGATCGCCAAATATCCCCTTCAGAGGTTCATGGTCTGTGACCACTATGATGTTTGGAGAACCCATGGCGAACATACGGCATTTCTCCAATGCTCATGCTATTGCTGCTGCTTCATCCTCTATTGGTGCGTATCTGCGCACGGCATCCGTGCAAAATCTGCTGCCGGCATATATCAGATGCCAACCTTCGGAACAGCAGATTGGGGCTTTTTCCATGGTACATTGGCAATGTTTTTGTAGGAGTAGGAAGCCCATTCCTTCTTTGCTCCAATCTGGAGCAAGGCAAGTTGCTCTGTCTTTGTCAAATGTTGCTACCCCCTTCTGGACTAGGTGAATTATAACTCGCTTGGAATCTTTGAATGTGTCTTCAAGGTTTTGATTCCAAGCAAATTTGGAGTTTTGTTTGACAAGGTCCCGAAAAGGCACCATAACTGGACCCAGTGAATATGCCCAGGCTACTTGGTTGACAAGCCCAAACCATGATCTGGCATCAGTAATTGTCCTTGGGACTGGAAAATCCTGTATCGCTTGTATCATGGACTCAGAAGGGGTAACTCCTGAAGAAGTTATCTGGAGGCCTCCAAATTGTACAACATCCTGACAGAATTAGAATTTGTCGGTGTTGAGCACAATTCCATTCTTAGCACATTGGAGCAGAAAATCGAAGGTATGATAAAAGGCTTCCTCAATGCTAGAGTCATATAGCAGGGTATCGTCTACTATCTTCACCTTGCGTGGGATATCTTTTATTATCTCATCGTATCTGCGAGTGTAAGCATCCCCAGATGCGACATATCCTTGAGGCATCCTAAGATACATGTATCTTCCCCACTCAGTTATGAAGGTGGTTAATGGTTGAGATTCTTTGTCTAAGAGAATTGAGTGGTATCCATCAACAGCGTCCAGGACTGTTTTCTTTGTTCTAGGTGGCACTTGCAGTGCCAACTGGAATGGCGACCCAGTACGCCTGGCTTTAGGGATTGCTCCCTCTTTGAGGTGAATGTGGGCAGCTGGGCCGAACATGGCTGGAAATATCCCATCTTTGTTGAATGTCGTTTTGGCAAACTTTTCTAGGAGCCAGCTCTTAAGTTTGCCTATGTTATCTTCTGTTGCGGGAAAAGGGAGGTTTTTGGGGCGATTTGGCAATTGATCTACACACTTTTTAGACTCGGTGTCTACCTCTTCATGTACGTCTGCTAAAGGGTTTGGAAAATGTTTGTGCAATATTCCCACATCGATGCAGGCTGCTCTGCTGAGATAAAGCCGTTGTATGCCCTTGCATATGTAGAGGGCTTGTTTAGTTGTTTTCCCTCTGACCACAAACTCAACTGGTAGCCAACCCATACACATGAGTGTGAAACCTCCAACTGTTCGTATGATCTTTCTTGATTGGATAAGACTAATCTCTGTGAGGCCCATTTTGATTAACTGCTTTGGTCCCCCAAGACAAATGGCGGCACCACTGTCGGGAAAAACCTTTAGCGTTGTACTACAACTCCTAGGGATATTGACAGCTCGTCTGGGATCTGGTTTTGGTGAGAATGGGATTACTGATGCATTTATTTCAGTTAACAGATCACCTTCTGTAGTCATAATGGTGCCCCTCATTTGATCGAATGTGATATGGGCCATGAGTGTATTCATGGGAGCTTCTTGGTCTTCAAAACTCTTTATCACTGCCGGGCGATATTTCTTTGTCCGGCACACTGCCGAGAAATAGTTAAGTTTCCCACAAGTGTTGCACATTTGATTCCATGCCGGACATGTTAAATGGCGGGCACTTGTCCTTGGAGTACCGTGTTGGTGACTACCGCAACCTATGCAGGTTTGACGGGGTTCTTTATCAGCAATGTTATCGTTGTGAGTAGCAGTAGAGCTAGTGCGAATATTGCCTCTGCTAGTCTGTACAGCACCGTGTTTTTTTTTTTTTTGCGATACATTGACATCCGGACTGTAGCTATGTCTGAGGTATCAGTCATTGTGGTTTGGTCCCGTAGTGCAGACTCAAATGCCTCAGCATGACAAATATTTTGGTTGAGAGTTTTTAGCAACCCGGCTTTTGCCAGTAGATCGGTCTGAAGCGTATCATTCGATATCCCTTTGATAAATTGGTCCTTGATGTAAATGTCGGACAGGCCGTGATCGCACTTGGGGCATGAGAAATTACAGTCTATGGCCGTGGACCTAAGACGAACAAGGTATTGTTGGATGGGTTCATCTTCATGCTGTGATATAGCTGCAAATGTCATCCGATGGACCATGGAATTTGATTTTTGAGTTACCAATGCTTCCGTCATCTCTAGCAGCTTGTCTGGGTTAGGGTACGTATTTATGATTGCGTTTTGAACGGATTCATCAGCGCAACTGTATAACTGGGTATTGGCCTGAGAAGTTGGCATGTCCGTTATTCTGGTAAATACTTCCCAGTCAATCCGAAATTTTCTGAATTGTTGAGGGGTCATTTCGAGATGAAGTTGGGGAGGCCTGGCAGCTGGTGCCTTAGCATAGGTGGTCTGGGTAGCGGGCTCCTTGGCTTGTCGAAGGATAGACAGAGCTTCTCCCATTGTTGTGATTCCCAATTCTCTTAGCATGGCTCGATCCATTACTTGAAGGTTTTCTTTCCTCAGTTTTTCCTTCACAAAAGTTGCAGCGTAGCTCTTGGCGGAATCGGCAGCAATGCCTGCTTTGAGGAAATAGTCTTCCCAATCTTCTGTCTCGAATCCTGTTCGTAGCGCCATGTTGGATTGTGTAGTGGACTTTCGGTCAGCGTTCAAGTTGTGGATAACTTGACAAAGACTAAAGTTACTTCTCATGAAAGAGGAGAACTATTTATGGCACAATGGGAGATTCCATTGTGCACACATGGGCCAGTCTATTCCTTGGATTGTGATTGGCTGAATCACCTGATTGGATATGCTTGTACATAAATACAAGCCCTCAGTCCAGCTCAATCTGATGTCTGTCTTGTGCATAAGCTGGACCCTTGGTAAGTATTGCTGTTATTATTATTATTATTATTATTATTGTTGTTGTTGTTGTGTGTTATTGACTAACACAGTTCTTTTGATTATTCTACACACAGATTGTCACAGTTGGTGAATTTCAAAAATGCAGTCTGGACGCGAGAATAAAATTCTGTTTTAAACTTGAAAAAAATGCCACAGAAACGTATGGAATACTTCAGCCTGTTTTTGGACTATCTTCCATGAATATTACCTCAGTTTTTGAGTAGAATCAGATTCAAGGAAGGCAGGGAGTGTGAGGGATGATAAGAAGTGTGGGAGGAATAAGGAGGTCAGAACATTTAACCGAGATGGGCATCAAAACACATGATTCACTCTCCCTGTAGTCCAGACCTTGCTGTCTATGACTTTTGGTTATTCCCTAAGCTCAAGAAAAACCATACAGGCTGCCGTTATGAGACAATTGAGGAGACGAAAAAGGTTGTCACGAGGGTAATTGACACGCTCACACAAGAGGACTTCCATGCGGCATTCCAGAAGTTATTGAGAGGGTACAATAAGTGTATTACAGCCGGAGGAGATTACTTCGAAGAGAACTAGAGTTTCATGTGTGTACTATTAATAAAAGTGCCCATATGAAAAAGTCTAGAAACTTATTGGAGGCACCTCGTATATATATATATATATATATATATATATATATATATATATATATATATATATATATATATATATATATACACACACACACTTTCAATTTGTCTTTACATAAGCAGTAATGTGTTGCTACACAGTCATGAGCATGTTTCAGTCTTCTACAATTTAGTAACGAGACCTCTTCAGGCCACAACGCTTTTTTGAATAGAAGTGTTGTTGCCTGAAGAGCTCTCTAGTTACTAAATACTAAAAGATCAAAACATGCTCATGACTGTGTAGCAACACATTACTGCTTATGTAAAGACCAATTGAAAGTGTAACTTGCTCTACCCTGGTATTAAGCACTCTTGTCTTAACCTCATTATATTTCACTGGTTACCTTACCTTTGAAAAATAGCAATCTCAAATTCATACATATATATATATATATATATATATATATATATATATATATATATATATATATATATATATTTAAAGGTAAAAACTAGAATCTATCAAAATAATAAAAAAAGCTCAATATACTTGATAGCGCAAATAAAGAAACAAGAAAAATTGATGAAAAAAAAATTGAATAAATCAGAATATTTATTAATCCATAAAAAATTCAAACAAGAAATTATAAAGAAAAATCCTTAATCCATGGATTTTCAAAGATATGCTCTTTTCATTAGAGGATAAGCATTAGTAAAAAAAAAAAACATCTCTGGTTAGTCTGAATTTGAAAATATATAAAAATGTATATAATAATTTATAATAATTATAAAAAATATATATATAATTTGTTTTTGTAAAACAAAGGCATTTTTGATATAATAAAATATCTTTTAAAAAATTAATCAATTAACTAATTAGTCGATCAATTAATTAATGAAATGTTTATCCGTGATGCCAGAGGAAGAATCTGGAATCCAAGAGTGAATACATTATTTTATAGTGTGAAAAAAACTTTTGTTACAATTTGAATATGAAGCCACAGCTAAGCTGATGGCCAAATCATGTTAAAAATACTATGGCTATTTATTAAATATATATATATATATATATATATATATATATATATATATATATATATATATATATATATATATATATATATATATGGGGAGACATGATTTAATATACTGTTTGTTTCATGGTAAACAACTGATGATCCCTTAAATTAACATTAGTACTATAGTGAATTCAGGAGAGCAAGTTGATGCAGTAATTGTAAAAATAAATGACTTACTGACTAAATAGTTTTCAAACGAATGATAAGAAATAAAAATTAAATAGGGTTTTGTATAGTTTTAAAGGTTAAAAAACTTCCAAGAGTATATATATTGGTAGAATTATTTTTGAAAGACAATTCCAAAAATACAGATGAGTAATATCTTAAAATTAGATCCTACTAAAATAATAAAAAGCTCAATATACCAGATAGAGCAATTAATGAAGAATGACAAATTGACGATTAAAATAAAAATTGAATACTTTACAATATTTATTAATCAATAAAAAATATAAAGAAATAATTATAATAAAGAAAAAATACTTAAACTATAGTTTTTATTTTAAATATCAGGGGATAAACACTAATAAAAGTGGTTAGCACAAGTTTGAAAATATATAAACATATATATATATTACAATAGAAAAATAGAGCATGAAAAGTAATATGGTTAAGCTTAAACATGGAAAAGAAAAGAACAAGATATTCTAGTAAAAAATATAATAAATTTATTACTTAAAATATTGCAGAATTAACAATTAATTCTATAATGTTAAATTGAATTAAAAAAAAAATTTAATGCTGCAATATTTTAAGTTATAAATTTATATTTTTTACTAGAATATCTTGTCCTTTTCTTTTCCAGTCTTAACAACTAGTCTTTTACTTTTCCATGTTTAAGCTTAACCATATTACTTTTCATACTTGCATTTTTCTATTGTAATCGATGATTTTTCAAGGCTTCCAATAAATTCAGTTGTTCTTTGTTTAATTTCAGTCTTATATTTTTGCCCCCATAATAACAACTTTCAAAAATTTCCCCCAATTATCTCCCTTTCATTCTTTCATTCTCTCTGTTTCAACAAAAAAAAAAAAAAAACCAAAAACAAAAAAAAAACCAACAAAAAACAACTCAAGCAATTAACCGATTAGCCAGTGAATTAATTAATTAATGAAATGTTTATCCATAAAGCCAAATGAAGAATCTGGAATCCAAGTGTGGATGAATTATTTGTATGGCGAAAAAACTTTGTTACAATATGAAAATCGATGGATTAAGGATTTTTCTTGATTATAATTACTTGTTTGAATTTTTCATGGATTATTGTCAGAAAAAAAAGAAGAATTTGGGCATGATTACATAAATCAAAGCTGGCATAAATATCATAAAACACAGTTGTAATTATTCTTTGGATGTTTTCGGATTTATGTTAGGCCCATATTTTTTTTTTTTTTCTTTTCTTTTATTTTTAAAGTTAATGAGTTCTTATTCTTCTGATGTGTCAAGGCAGAGAATATAAAAAATCGACATAATAATTATGATTGTTTCTGTGCTACGAAACAGGTGCTGCCAAGAATTGAATATTTTAACATGCTGAAAGAAATAGACAGTAAGATGAACAGCATCTTGGAACTTGAAATATAGACTTTTTGTCATTTATTTGTATATACAGTTATATTTAACATACATCTAGCTTGATAAATAAAAGGATTGGTATAAATTAAAGGTGAAATATAATTGAATAAACATATATATATATATATGATGATTGCAACGTCTTGTCAGACGAGTGGCACTCCTTCAGACACCATGAGCCCAAATATGACTTCCATCGCCACAGGACCATTTTTATAGACAAATACCTGAGAGAGTATCTATACATAGATGATGTTACAGAGTTTTAGCTTTGTATGACAGCTAAGTCTCTCTCTCTCGGTTCAAAATGTTGAGATCCAGCAACAAGCAAGAGCAAGATAGCCAGCAACAAGTTAAACTGCAGACCAGCTTAATGCGGGTACTGGTCTCCCGTTTTATGGTTTTTTAAATCAGAGATTTTCTTCTCCTAGAAAGGTTGCCTTCACCACGGCTTATGGGAGCCCTCTCCACCCCAGCACACACATACATACACACAAACACATACGGTGCTAGTTGGCCGTTGACCTCAAAAAAGGGTTCATTTGCCCTTTGAAAGGTCTTGTTTTTAATCCTTCAGGGAGACTAGCCACCCTCCTCACCAAACAAGTCTGGTGGGGGAACCAGTTTAGTCGCCGGTGACCCGACCATGAGGCAGATAGCACTGGGTTACATGGTACCAGTAGCATATGACATGACCTGACATATATATATATAGATATATATATATACAAACATACATACACACACACACACACATATATATATATATATATATATATATATATATATATATATATATATATATATAAAATCATTCATTTAATTATTATATCAATTAATGAATCTATTTTGCCCTTAATTCATCAGAAGAAATAGCAACTATCAATCCACCAAAAGAAAATAAAATACATTTGGACATGACTACAAAATCCGAAAATTGGAAGAGAAGCTGCAATTACATTTTATTTTATATTTTATTACGCCATTTTGAATTTACAAGTCTCTCTCTCTCTCTCTCTCTCTCTCTCTCTCTCTCTCTCTCTCTCACACACACACACACACAACATGGAATGCAAAGGAAGGGGAAAGAAAAGAAGTATAACAACCATAACAATTTTGAAAAATCAAATTGACTTACTTTGTTTTTCTAATCCAGAAAAGATAAATGGTGGTGAACAAGATGGCAGTAATAATCAGCGCCAACACAACCCCAACAGGGATCACCCACACTTCTGTTATTTGAGATAAAAGAAACAAAAATTAATATCAGTATTTTAATCATTTAATACTTCTCTCCCACCACGAGAAGATGTGACACTAGACCGGAAAGTGGGGATTAAAAAAGCTAGCATCCAATGGCCATAGCAGTCTGGCTTACAGAAAAAAAAATGTCTGGGTAGTCCCGTTAGCATAAACAATAAATGAACCCTTTTTCAAAGAGTGAGGAGGTAAATTCTGGGAAGGTGAACCACCTAGGATTGCACAGAACCATACCTATTCCAAATGAGCAAAAATCTGTTGGACTAATAGTCAAAGATATATCCTCGACTTAGTATGAAGAATATTCTGTAGAATTACGAAGCTGTTGCAAAAGTAAAACTTTCTATATATATTTTTAACTAAAAATGTTGAAGACCTTCAAAGACCAGAGTGGTACCATTTAAACGACCGACCATTTGTGTGCCAGAATTTATTTTTCTATATAGTCACCACTATTCTCAATGCACTTTTGCTAGCGATGAACAATGACTGTACATCGACGTTCAAAGCACACTTTGTCATACGAAGCTTGTTTCAAAAGTAAATCCTCCTATTTTTTGTTCACTTAAAAATGTTTTAGAGCTACAAAGACAGGAATGGTACACTTAAAACGAGCAACCTTTTATGCTTTAGAATTTTTTTTTTTTTTTTTTAGTGACACATGTGCTGGTTCCTCTTCTCCAACACGCTGCTAGCATATTAATTAAATATGTGTCTTATTGAAAATACATGAAAGTAAAAAAATAGATGGGAAAATAACAATGATAAAGAAACCCTTTTTTTTTCTTGGCCGTTTTATCCTCGTACAAAATCAACAGGGATTAGAACATTCCTGTAATGATCCAGACCCTGTTGATTGTGGTGGGATGTTAATTCTGTGCAGTTCTAGGAGGTCCACCCTCCCAGGTTTTGCCTTCTCTTTTGGAGAAAGAGTTAGCTTATTGCTAATCGCCTGAGATGCCCTCACCGGGGAATGTCGATGGGGCTGCCCAGACATTTTTTTAAAGTTAGACTACTCCTCCTTGGAGGGGAGCGAATAATGACTTTGCGATACCACTTTCCGACCCTAGTGTCTAAGTTCTTGTAGTGGAAGAGAACTAAAAACCTTCCTTAGCCTTTTGACTTGGGATCAAAGGTTAGTATCTGTTCAGATACAACACTTTATATTTTCTGTCTTCGGTCATCGAATGTGTGATACTTTTAGACTGAGGCAATTTGTATTTTTTGTTCTAATCCACAGTGCCCCATCTTAGGAAGTTGGATATCCCCACCTACCTTGTATCCCTCATGCTAAGGCAAGTCAATAAGAACAGTGATGAAGAAATGGTAATGATCTTTCACGAAAAACACTCGTCTAGCTGAAACCACTATCAAAAATTTCCCCCACTCTTTATCTGTGCCACAACCAAAACGTAGATTCCATGAAGAAAGCTTATTTCTTAAAAGAAGTGCACGCCTGTGGAACTCTGTTCCGTTTGCCCGTTTTCCACCTGACTACAACCTGGATGTCTTCAAGTCCAACATAAACAAATTCCTGATGAACCGCCCCCTTAAGTAAGACACTTTATCAAATCTCAACACTAACGTACTGTACACGCAATAACCCTTATCCCCGAGTGGCTTCCGGGCCTTGATAAGTGGTGACCACCTTGTAAAAAAAAAAGAAAAAAGAAAGACAGTTGATTTACATGTATATGTGCTTTGTGAGGCTGTAAACGATGTTTGTGACGCGTAAATAAAACATTTGACTATAAAAAGTGCCAGTCATGAAAATCCATGTCAAAACAAGGAGCCAGTACACACGTTTACAGATATCAAAAGCTCAGCCAAAAAATGTAATTGAACGCCGACACAAGTATGGTGGCTATATGCAAATATAGAGCCACGCATGAAATGACGTCATGGTAAGAAAAAAAAAAAAGACTATAAAGAGGAAAGAGAGCACATATAAATACTATAAAGAGAAAAGAGGAGGCGATCTAGCAGTGTCAGAAATTTCGTGAAAACTATTGAATAATTCCACCCGCCATCTTTCGAAGCTTATAACTCCTCGAAAAATGTCATTCAAGCCCTAATTTTTTTTTTCAATTAAAGGAGCATGGACCAAGGTTTCATTAAAAAAAAACACAAAAACAAACAACGTGGTTTTTTTTTAAAAAAAGGTTTTAAACTTCGGACTTTACAGGTAAATTTCTAAAAAACACTACTTTTTTTTGTTTTAAATTTGCATATATTATTTATTGATCTTTAATCTTCAATTTGTGATATATAAAACTTTGGTACATGAATTAATTATTTACTTTTTAATAGACATTTGAAAATGGGGGAGGGGCGTGAATTAAAAAAAAAAGTTTGTCTAAAATATTATATTTGGTTTATTGGAAAGAGCATAACATTTCACATTGACCCTGAAAATATCGTAAAAATAGAATCAATAGAAAAATTTTGATAGATTTTTAAAGTTTAAAAATTGAAAAATACTGAACTCGTAACATTCAATTAATTTCATTACTGTTTTTTAAAAAATAAAAAATAAAAATATTTCTATTACTTTTTATACAACTTTAATAGTTTATTTTGGAAGTATAATCCATAAAGAAAATAAACAACCCACCTTTAAAAGAGAAATTACGAGTTTTTTAAATATTTTATTTGCAGTTTCGTGTTAGGGGTGTCAAAAATTCCTACAAACATTCTGATACACCTAGGCGATCACGTTAGAGACGTGGGTGACGTCATAGCCGTAACGAGAAGTCACGCGTGGAGGGATAATGAGGAATAAAAATCGTGTCTTAAAACCTGAAACAAGAGTTAACATTCTTTCCTCTTTCTTATTCTTTACTCCTTTGTGACTAAGTCTACAACGTGTGGGTCTCGAGTGTCTACATGTTATTGCGTGTATAAACGTCTGAAATGTTAATGAAAGACTTTCATTTCATTGAAAGAGACCAAGCTTTTTTTTAAACTTTACAATTGAAGTTATTTTTGCTCGTTGCTAGTTATTTCAGGGGAGATAACTTGAAAATGGCTCAAGGGACGTAATTCGAATGTACTGGGCTAATACCGTGGCCTTCGTTTTAAGACGGTCTTGCTAATACTGGGTTGAATTAGAATTCAAACCATTACATTTGTAATGGTTTGTATTCGAACGTTTTTTCGTTTTTTTTTTTTTTATAGTTTCGAAATATTTAACATGACACAACTGTTTGATAACGATGAGATTTTTGTTAAAAATAAACTGAATAAATGAATAAAGAATCTAAAGAGAGAAATAAAAAAAGGGAATGTGAAAATAAAGAAGACGAAAAAAAAAACAAAAACATATCCACGTTCAGCGCTAGTATATTTAAGGGGAGATAACTTGAAAATGGTTCAAGGGACGTAATTCGTATGTACTGGGCTAACATTGGGTTGAATTAGAATACAAACCACCAAGTTTGTATTGGTTTGTAGTCTAAATGAATCGCCCGAAATGAAAAAGGGACTCTTTTTTTTGTAGCTTTATTTATTTATTTTATTTAGTTTTATATTTAACACGAAGATTAGGCAAACCATAACGTGTTCATAAATTAACAAAGACATTTATTTGCATTCCACTGCCTTTAGCTTTGTTCATAATATTCTATGGTGTTAAAGTTTATGTGTGTATACTGTATATCTTCATTGCTAGAGGAGATGGAACAAGCATTATCCCCAACACACTTTATACACTAGAGATTTCCAAAACAGTAATTTCCTTTGGATTTAAAACACAATACCTTCACAACTGACTATAAAATGGTCGTCTTCAAGTCCAATCGAAACAAGTTCCTATTGAGCCATCCTCCAAAACAATAAAATTCTGGCCAATAACCAATCATCACGGTGTTGTTTCACTTGATACTCATTAACATTTATCCTCGAATGGCGTTTGAACCTTGATAAGTGGTGATCTCCTAGTAAGTGAAAGATAAATAAAAACCTGAAACAGGAGTTGAAGTTCTTTCCTCTTTGCTATTCTTTGCTCCTTTGCGACTGAGTCTACAACGTGCGGGTCCCGGGTGTCTACATGTTAACGCATGTGTAAATGTGTGTAACATTAATGAAAGAGACCAAGCTTCGATTTCGAATCTTGTACTATGCAAGCGTAACTTTTTTAGTTCTGCTCGTTGTACCCATTTAATTGAATTAAAAGTTGCTATTTTTTATCTGTAATCGCGAAGAAATTGCTGGTTCGTATGTTTCCCAACATTATAAGTAATTATAAATGTGCAAAAATATGGCGAATCCCATGAAGGCAAAATTAGACACAACATCAATATTTAATGAGGGGCGGAGGGGGAGGGGCGGAAAGCACCTGCTCAAATAGAGGCACCCCAGATTTCAGACAAAAAATAAAAATGTCCTCAGCCTAGAAATATTTATCCTCCTCTGACCGAAGACAAAACAGATACAAAATTTTGAATTGTTTATTCATAAATTAAAAAATAAAAAACTTCAATTTTACATAGCAAAAATTAAGCACAAGGCCATAAAAAGTGTGTAGTCATTCTCTGTTTATTGTATTCTTCACTAAATGCATTTTGATCTATTTGTTCTTTTTATTTTTTTCAGTTATAATATTTGAAAATATATATACCAATCAAGCTCCAAAGAATTTTCCGTATTTCATTCTCTTGAAGATTCGTCAGGCCATTGCATGGAATCAATGTTGCTTTATGTGTAAATAACAAAGAATCTGGCTGACTGACTAGCAAATCCAGTACCATATGTATATAAAAACATGAAGTAACATCAATTCCATGCAATAGCCTGAAGAATCCCCACGAGGATGAAATGCAGAAAAATCTGTGTAGCTTAATTGCCATATATATTTTCAAATCTTACTACCTAGTTCTATTTACGTATCGAGCACTTTCGAAGTAAATACTGAAAATAGATAATATATATATATATATATATATATATATATATATATATATATATATATATATATATATATATATATACTTCGGAATAGTTGCCCGATTCGGATATATACACAGCTATGCGGATTACCCAGTATATAGCTTGGAAATTATTACCAAACGGATGTAAAGAACGTATAATATGGATTTTACCAAGCAAGTTGGATCAACAAAAACATTCATATCCTTTTTCTACAAATCCTCCTGTTACAGGACTTCTGATAAATGTATTATTTTCACTTTGACTTTCCGTGTCTCACTGACTTTTGCAAATAGGGTGCATACCTTTATAACTATTTGCTAATATTTTCTCTCCTCTGATGAGATGGTAGACATCGAAACCCTATAGGTTAAGGAGATTAATTTTCTAAGACATTCTTTGTCTTGCTTAGAATAATAAAAATTCTTTGATATGAAACTTAACCACTTCATTTCATTTCAATGAGAGTTTTTTGAAATTCATTGAATTACAATTTAATATATATATATATATATATATATATATATATATATATATATATATATATATATATATATATATTATTTTTTGTATCTACATAAATTTTATGCATATATTTTCAGTATTTTCTTCGACAGTGCTCGATATGTAAGTAAACCTCAGTAATAAGATTCGAAAATATATATGGCAATTAAGCTACCTTGGGAAACTTGGAAGTCAAGATAACAATAATACTTCCCAAAAAGAAACAAAAAACACTGAAGGAAATTTAATAAAAACATTTAGTAAGACCCCCGCAACCCTTTTAAACTAATGTCCGTGTACGGAGGCCAACTGTATATAAAAACTCTGCATAATGTTAATTTTAGCATGAGAAAACGTTTTTATATATGTCCTAACTTAGTGCCTAATCGCCAAAAGCACGAAGGGGAACAACTCTAAATGAAATAGCGTCAAAAATAATTCATTTCTTACATAATTATGTCCCTTATATCATTATTTAAGATAACGATCAAGTGCACTGCACTGCAGGAGTTAGATGAATAATTTTTTTTTTTTTAAAAAGAATACTGTTTTATAAAATAAAAATAAAAAAATGAAAAAAAATCACAAAACAAAAACAAAACTGAGATTCACTTACTTTGATTTCTTTTTGCTGTCAGTGGTTCCGCCGTTTTAATTTTAACACACCGAAAGTTGGCATTTACATCGGTGCATCTGTAAGACATGAAACCAAAATATTAAATTCTAATAACAACGAAACGTTGTCTGTGTATTTCCAATTTTGGCGCTAGTCCATACCCCCACGTCTCCGCACTCATAAGAACAAACAGACACACAACAACAATAAAGAAAAAAACCTCTGATGTACTCGTAACGGAACGAAAATATCATAAACTAAAAAGGTGCTTGCTAAGATAAGGGCGTTGATAAATCGACATTTTTTTTTAATATGTCATTTTAAACAAAAACAATATTATTAATAATCATGTCGAAATAGTAATATATCAAAAGTTACGAAAATTTATGGGCTAGAAAATTATTTACAATTAAAATTAATTATTGGGGAAAATTGCATTTTTCTTAGATATTTGAAATTAGAATTTTAAATTGCATTTTAATGGCGGACAACATTGTAGCTTGTAGAGTAAAATTGATTAAAAATACAGAGCGTTTTGACGTTACCGTTAGTGCAAGAAATTGGGTCAATTTTGGCCTTTACTAATCTATTTTTTGTTTAGTTTAATTTTTATCCTGGTTGTGTGTTTTTTTTTTGTTTTTTTTATACGACTTTACATTTTTTCTAATTTTATATGCATACTATAGAACTTCTATAATAGAAGAATACTCGTTCCAAAATGGGTAAAATTAAGATTTTGCACTACTTTTATGCCCTCCATCAAATCAAGATAATAAACCTTATGTCTGGAATCCTTATTTTAATTATGAACAAAAAATATCAGACATAAATTAAATTCACCCAAAATTTCAGTTTCTTTGAAGTATTTTAAACGGTTTTTAGTGGCATAATATATGCATAGTCTGCCATTTTGAAAATTCAAATATTTCAGATTTGCATTGAATTTGCATTGATGGTCAATCGACAATAATTAAGCAAAATTCTTCGGATTTCACTTAAATCATAAGAATCTTCTGGAAGCAAAATTATGTAATCGGGTTTGATCCAGATTGGGATAAAGATTCTTATCAAAAGGTTTAGTAACATTAGATGTTGAATTTAATCTTTGTAAAAAAAAAAAAAAAGAGAAAAAAAAAACACACACACAATTGTTGCAAAATTGTCCTGTTTGAGGGATTAATTTTTCCCGTTTTGAAAAAGAAACGATTACTCACCGACATTCTGGCAAACCATTTTCCATTGTACACATTTCTCCGTTGATGCAAAAATCAACTGTGCATTCTGTAGTACAAAAAAAAGTAAAATAATAACTTTTATATCAGAATACACACACACACGCACACACACACACACACACACACACACACACACACACACACACACACACACATGTAAAAGATGACCATGCGAAGATCATGATGTTGTAATCATTAGATCACTATATCCGAATGTTACAACATTTAAAAAAAAATTGCCCCGTCATAAAATACGCTTAAATATGATATTTTAATTTTACAGATTTCATATTTATTATTACAGAATCAATTCTCTATCGATTTTACAATATTATATTGTACCCAATATATTAGTAGTGATTTCAAAAGTAGAAAAAAAATGACTTGGGTGCCAGCAGTAAAAATCGTACCCAAAACATATAGCGCTCCAGCCTTAGTCATTACCATTTGAGATATCGTTAGATAGATAAGAAATAGTTAAAAACGAACCGACTTTAACATATAAATGCGAATTTGCGTGTATGTACAAGAGCACTTGAAGTTGATTTAAGCTTGTGACGTTCTATTTTTCTCAATTTTTGACCCCTTAGCAGCTATTTTTACCGATTAAAAACCATAAAAAACGGTCCACAAAAAATGCGATCATTTGACTCGCCTTGTGCTGCTCTGTGATTTTGCATCTCGGAAGAGATGCACTTTAAAAATAAAAATGGAGATAGACAGACACACAGACAAGGAGTTTTATAAATTAGATTAGTTAAACAAAAATGGAAATCACGGATAAATGCCTTTGCCAACAGTATTAGTACGGAATTGATCACAACAGATCAGATAGGTTTTAACGTCGGCATAGCAGATTCAATAAAGTGTGACAGTGTCTGTTTGGAGAATCATGCACTTAATTTTTGCCTGTCGGTATTTGGTGTTCTTCTTGCTAATGCACAACAAAGGGGTCCGGGTTTAAAATTCCATGATAGTTCCTGAGTTCAACACAACTCACGTGATGGTGGTCGGAGTGCGGAACGGTTGAAATGCTGTACTTCTGGGAAAATTGCAAACTAATCGCAGAAGCAGGGAAGTTGAATAAACGTTAGAAGGTTTGAGAGACGAATTAATCGCAGACTGACCTTTACAAGCAGTTTCGTCAGAATTGTCTGGACATTCGGCATTACCATTACAACGATGAGACGTGATGCACTTGCGTTTTGGTATGCAATAAGTTTGACCTTTGGGACAAGCCACTGAAAAAGATAAAATAATTGATTAATATATATTGAATGTTTTATCGATTAAAATAGATTAACATCGATTAATATCCCAGTGTACTAATTTGATACTCTCGATGCCCCCCCGCCCCCCCCCCCAAAAAAAAAGAAAATTGTAAGGAAGTAAAAATAAATAGCAAAAACTTAAAAAAAACAACAACGAAGACATAAGTTGATCAACGGAACACCGGGTCTAAAAAATGAGCTTAATAGAAAGACAATGAAGACGACGTTGTTCATCAAGGCACACAAAAGAAAGCTAAAATAGGATTGTTAATCAATGTGTGGAAGGTGACTGGGACAAAAGATCGAACATACAGGTCAATATATTTAGAGTTAGTTTACGGATTACGGACAGTTTTAGAAGTGTCAGTGAATTTTGCGACAGTTAACAACAGTATTGAGTTTATGACAATTGTAGACAGACTTAACTGTAACAAAATTGAACGCAGGTTAAGGCTCGAAGTAGATCGAGATGAACTGACGTCAAATGACAAACATGAACTCAACAGAAGATGTAGATCTTAGCACTTCGAAGGTTGTTTCTGGCGATGGTGTCACACATGCACCAAAAGTCCAGCCGATACACAAAATGTTTTGGAGTCTTTTGTTTCTCTTGAGTTTGTGTCTTAAGTTGTTTTACATTTTCTTTTGTTATTGTGAACCCATGTTTGGCCCCTCGATGGTCGCCAATGTCAGAGACGACGACATGGCCAGAAGAGAAGATAAAAGAGAAGAAGACCACGTTGGCGTTGTTGTTTTTTTTTCTAGTTATTTTTCAGTTTATCAAAACATTGTCGTTGGAATTTGATATGATAGGAACAAATGTTTAATTAATGTGATATCATTTTGCGAAGCAATGAGCAAATTAGTTAATTAGTCTGCAAGGACCCATGGCGCAGTGGTTAGAGTACTTGGAAAAATCAATTGTAAAAAGTGATATTCTCTTGAAGGTTGCCGGTTCAATCTTCAGTGTGGGCGACCGAAAAATACAATTGTGAATTACTTAGGTCTTCTATCCAGTCATGGCTGACGGAACAAGAGCATTCAACCCACATGAAGTAAATGACGTGTCCCGTTTGTAATTTCGTTCAAATTCCCGAGTTCAACAGAAACATTTGCGAGTTCGACAAGAGACACCTAAAGAAAATCAGGGGTTATGTCGACCAAAACGTTGTATAAATAGCACTCAAGATGAGAAAAGCAGTCCAATGAATCCAAATAATATGAATAGCAAATTAGTTAAGCAAACGATTTCAATCACACAAATATTATCAATATATTAGAAACTATCGATCTTCTGTTGCATGAAAATTAAATCAATGTCTTAACGGCACTGTTAGAATGGGAAATCGCGCAACTTTATATAAATTTGAGCTCTTTTCTCGCTCTGACATTGATAGTAAGACCATACTTTTTCTATTGAAAACTTATTAAAACAAACTTTTTAATATACTCAGTCATGAATATGCGAGCGACTACAGGAAAGTTAACTAATTTGCATATTCCTTTCAAAAACGAACGTTAATTAATTACTTATTCATTTTCACGGCTTCTTATTAACTGATTGGTTTCACTTCACTATTAAGCTGAATTCTATTCATGCGTAGTTTCTACATTCTGCATAATTGCGTAGAATTTAAGATGAAAACATCCAAGCATACGGAAATATTTTTTTATCCACACACGCACACACACACACACACACACACACACACACACACACACACACACACACACACGTTTATATATGTACACACATGTATATACACACACTCGTATATATATATATATACTTTCTTGAAGTTATATTTTTGGATTTTACCGTCACTGGATTTTTTATCTTCCACCAGACTATCCATTCATGTGTAATCACCTTTTTCTTCACCATATTCCCTCTGCTTCACTTTTTTTGTTTTCAAGTAAGATGTTTGACTTACTTGTTGTTTCATCAAATACTTTTGCATGCAAAATCTGATCCTGCATTTTGCTAATTCCTACCCTCTGATGAGAAGGAAAGTATTTCTTCGAAACTCTGCGGATTAAGGACTATTCACTTATCTAGTGTTTCCTTTTCAGATTAAATATGTTTTTAACTCATTTCAAAATGTTTTTTAACATGTTTTATTAACTGTTTGCTCGTATATATATATATATATATATATACACACACACACACACACACACACACACACACACACACACACACACACACACATATATATATAAGTGACCTTGACGGTGTGTGTGAAAAGTCTCCACCAAGCTCCTCTCTGAATTTAGTCCACAGAGTTGAAATTGAGTTGAGTGTATTTGGATCTGTAATACACTTTCGCTTTGAAACAAAACAGTTGACCTTGGCAAAAGTAGTCGACTAAACCTGTTTGCATGCACAAATTTACATTTATAGGTTAAACAACGTTATTTTTGCATTATTTATGGATAAAGCTAGTGAGTTGTATGTTTTGGTTACAATTCTAGTTGATGGCACCCACGTCATATTTTTTGTTACTTTTGACATCACTACTATATCCATGCTTCCATTCAGTCTTGAAAGACAAAGGATACCCCTTAGGGGCAATAGCGCGTGTAATTTTGAGGCAAGGGTTGCGCATTCACAACCACACCTCTTCTGAATCGGCACTGTTTGAGTCCAGTGGCAAGGAGAAGACCAGGACGACTAGAAACAATGCCGAGATAAGCAGAGAGCACATACAGCATATAAAAGTCCGAAATGGTCACCCATTTAGTACTGACCAGGTTCAACATTGCTTAACTTTGGTGATCCAGCGGGAACCGAAGTGTCAACGTGATTATGCCGTACTACTATATATTGGGTACAATATAATAATCAATAGAGAATTGTCTCTATAATAATCAATAGGTAATCTGTATGAATTAAAATATCATGTTTAAGCGTATCTTACGATCTGACAATGCTAGGCGGGCTGCTAGTGAATGTCGAAAAGAGATACGATTAATATATATGAATTTATTCATTGTAGAGTTGGGTAATAACCGTTTATATATATATATATATATATATATATATGAGCAAACAGTTAATAAAATATGTTAAAAAACACTTTGAAATGAGTTAAAAACATATTTAATCTGAAAAGGAAACACTAGATAAATGGATAGTCCTTAATCCGCAGAGTTTCGAAGAAATATCTCCTTCTCATCAGAGGGTAGGAATTAGCAAAATGCGGGATCGGATTTTGCATGCAGAAGTATTTGATGAAACAACAAGTAAGTCAAAGATCTTACTTGAAAACAAAATAAAATAATATATATATATAAGCGAGATAAGACACTGATAGACTTCAGATGAAAAATCTTGATAGATATTACTTGAAGTAATACTTTCAAGGTGATCCTAGCCAAAAAGGAAAAGCTCAATATTTAAGAATAGAGCAATATATAAGTTTCTTAGTTAAATTTTAAATTCTGAAAAAACAACATATAGAGACATATATTCGATTTAAGAATTTATTGTTTAACATGAAGGAAATTAACATAACCCCTTCTATATATTCTTTTTGTCAAACAATAAATTCTTAAATCGAATATATGTCTCTATAAGCTGTTTTTTTCAGAATTTAAAATTTAACCAGGAAACATATATATATATATATATATATATATATATATATATATGTATATATATATATATATATGTATATATATATATATATGTATATATATATATATATATGTATATATATATATATGTATATATATATATATATATGTATATATATATATATATATGTATATATATATATATATATGTATATATATATATATATATATATATATGTATATATATATATATATATGTATATATATATATATATATGTATATATATATATATATATATATGTATATATATATATATATATATATATATATATATATATGTATATATATATATATATATATATATATATATATATATATATATATATATATAGTGATGATCATATTTATTGGCACGGTAAAATAAAAGTTAAATTTTGTCTAATAAATTCTAAAAAAGGGATTAAATTAAAGAAAATAACAAAGTATATTATGTATTTTTAACTGGCCTTTCCGATGCAGCAATCGGATTTTAGAAAAAATAAATAACAAAGGAACAACAAACATAATTGCAAAAAACCCTTGTTCAAAATTATTGGCACGATTTATTTAATAATCAATTGTATAGCCTTTGGCCTTGATTACCTTCCTCAGTCGCTTTTCATAGTTTACAACCAAGTTGTTGCACTCTTCAGTAGTAATTTTAGCCCACTCTTCCTGACAATAATCCTCCAATTGAATAAGATTCTTAGGCTTCCTTTGCATTACCCTCAATTTTAATGTTCTCTATAAATTTTCAATTGGATTAAGGTCTGGGCTTTGTGATAGCCACTCCAAAACATTAATATGATTGTCCTCAAGCCATTTCTTAGTCAGTTTAGCCGAATGCTTTGGGTCATTATCTTGCATGAACCACCAACGACGACCAAGTGAGAGCTCTTTAGCAGAGTCTTTCAGGTTTTCATCCAATATTTTAACATAATCTTCCTTTTTTATGCTACCTGTGACCTTAACAAGTCGCCCTGGTCCAGAGGCAGCAAAGGATCCCCAAAACATCAAACTGCCTCCACCGTGCTTCACTGTGGGTATGGTGTTCTTAGGCAGGAAAGCTTCGCCAGATTTTCTGTAAATATAAGGCACTTTATTATGGCCAAATAACTCTATTTTCGTTTCGTCAGTCCATAGAACACGTTTCCAGAATGCAACATCTTTATCAATATGACGTTTTGCAAAGGCTAGCCTTGCTTTCAGGTGCATAGGCTTCAATAAGGTAGTCTTTCTCGGACGACATGCTTTTAAACCAGCTCTCTTCAAAACTCTACCAACTGTATGTCGAGATACATTCACTCCAGAGGTGCTCTGTTCATCAACAATCTCCCCAACAGAGATCCTTGGGTTTTGTTTTACTTGTCGAACAATTTTCCGTTCATCTCTTGGGGAAAGAATCCTTTTTCTCCCTCTACCCTCTAAACTCATAACGTGGCCTTGCGATTTGAACTTGTTTATTATGGCTCTAACAGTGGATTTGGGAAGGTTTAGCTTCTTTGAAATCTTATCATAGCCCTCCCCATTGGTATGGCATGCTACAACAAGCTTCCTGACGTCTTCGCTGTGTTCCTTAGTTTTAACCATGGCGATTGAAAATTATAATTTAGTCACTTATAATAGTTTAAATAAATCGCTATCTAAAAATTATCTGAAAAAAATTATTCACTGAATTAGCGTTAAACAAGCATAATATGGCTATAAAAAAGTTCAGAAAGCACGTAAACCGGAAATTGATTGATATTATACTGATACTAAAAGAAAAACAAAGCGGTGCCAATAATTTTGAACAAGGGTTTTTTGCAATTATGTTTGTTGTTCCTTTGTTATTTATTTTTTCTAAAATCCGATTGCTGCATCGGAAAGGCCAGTTAAAAATACATAATATACTTTGTTATTTTCTTTAATTTAATCCCTTTTTTAGAATTTATTAGACAAAATTTAACTTTTATTTTACCGTGCCAATAAATATGATCATCACTGTATATATATATATATATATATATATATATCTGTCAGTCTGTTTATATTTCCTCTATTTAATAACAGATAAGCTTATTTAATAATCTTTCCTAGTGTTAAATATCGGTGTGTATGTAACTAATGTAAATATTAGTTAAATAAGAGCAAAGCAGGGGCGCCCAGCTTTGCCCGGGCGTAAAATACGCTTAATTATGATATTTTAATTTGTTCAGATTTCGTATATATTATTATAGAGTCGTGATTTCAAAACTTAAAAAAAAAAAAAGGTATTTAATTGCCATCAGCTAGAATCGAAACCGTAGCATTTAAAGCTGGTACTGTACCAACGTGACATGCATGCAAACCGATTAAAAATAAAAAAATTAACTAAAACGAATGTACAAAATGTTTAACGATTTTTTTCCATTTTTACCCATTTTTGACCCCTTAAAAACAATTTTAACCAGATAAAGACCCATAAAAGAACGGCCCGTAAAAAATTCAATTATTTGAGACCCCTAGCACCGCTCTGCGACTGTTAGTTTCAGAGGAGGTAGAGTTTGAAAATATGGAGACAGACCGACAGACATATAGCCGTTTATATATTAGATTTTTGTTAAAATGGATCTGGTGTTATGTTAAGAAACGATAACAAAGGTTACCGGATCAGCAACTCACTTTACTAATTTCTACCAATCAATCTCTCTATCAATAAATCTGTTTTTATATTTCTCTTAGTCTGTTCAGATGTCAAGTCATTCACCACTAAATTTCGTAAAATCTATCTATCAGTGATGGGACGATTGTAACAATTTTCCAAATTCTGATACAATTACCAATTCTGTTTTAAATTCCAGATTTGGATTCTCTTTTTTGAAATCTCAAATATTTAGTTGTTGATTTTGTTTTTGGTTATTGTTCAGTTTACCGTGAAAACTCAGGCAATATGTGCATATATTTTTCGCAAACTTTCATGTAGGACTAAAGCTGGACTAAAAAGTCACCTACGTGCACACAGACGTACAACACTTAATTGAAGAGTTTGCAAACTTCTGTCAAGAAATAGCAATTATCATCATGTATGTATATCTATCTATCTATCTATCTATCTATCTATCTATCTATCTATCTATCTATCTAGCTATCTACTTAATCTTTTTGCCTGCCACTTTACTTACCACAATTTTCTTCATCATAATTGTCAGGACAGTCAGCATATCCGTCGCATCGGAAAGCGAACGGGAAACACAGATGATTTGCCGTCGGACACGAAAAACTGTCATTCCCGCAAACTTTGCGGCCTTTCGGTGTTGATCTTATTTTATCTGCTGAGCTTGTCTTCAGTACAGTTGAGGTAACCTCTTTGCTGCTCACAGATGGAGACAGAGTCGAAATAGCTGCAGAGAAAATAAGATTTACAAAGTTAATTAGAAACAGACAAATAATTTACCATTGCTTCGATTTGTATACTTATTTTCATAGCATAGAAAAAAACCCCAAACAATTTCAGTCATCACGCATTTCATGTACAAGTTTTTTTTTTTTTTATTACATTTTCACCCCAAACAAGGCACAGTGCCACTTTGATGTAGGGGGATACTATCAGGGACATGAACATCAAGGGTACTATGTTGTAGGGAGTTGGGCAGCAAGATGTCGGTTCACATTACACTTGAACTTCTGCATGTCAGTACAGTTGGGGAAGCAGGGACCCGGAAGGGAATTCCAAAGTCTAGCAGTTCTGGGGAAGAAACTACTGGAGTAGAAGGCTCTCTTACATCTAGGGATTTCTAATGTGAAGGGGTGGGATTTAGCTGCTTGTCGGGTTTGTCGGGAGTATTTACGTTGAGGGGGCACAAGTGCTTGCAGTTTGTCAGAGCATTTACCGTTAAGGTACTTGTAGAACAGGCGGAGGGATGCAACATTTCGTCGATGGGACAGAGGCTGAAGTTTAGCTGACAGTTCAGGACCTATCAGATTTGCGACTCTCTTTTGAACCCTGTCAAGGAGCGAGAGACTAGTGGCAGATGCACCAGCCCAAATATGGCAACAATACGTCATACATGGGCGAATGGTGGCCTTATAGAGGTTGCTTTAGCATACAGTTGTTTACAAAAAGTCATCATTCACATGCCTTCCTACGAGGACTGGATGTGACACTGTTGTGGAGACTTACTCATACACTAAAGATGAACACTTCCGAACTGTATAAATTAACTGAAAATTACAACTCTCAGGGTGATCAGTGTACTTCGTAGTCCGCCGTCTTGACGTTACTTACTACAACGATTGCTCTTTGTATTTGCTGTTTTTTGTTTCAATATATTTGACCTTTTCTAACTCATCTCCGTGTCCGTGTTTTCCTTAGTAACCCTTCCAGGGCCACAACAGATATGTATGTGGTGTGCAAACACTATTAAACGATGCTGAGCCTGGTTAGTACTAAAAAAAAAAAAAAAATTATATCACATTTTCAACCCAAACAAGGCACAGTGCCACTTTGATGTAGGGGTCTACTATCGGTGACATAAGTTGCAGGGATGCTGTGTAGGGAGTTGAGCAGCAAGATATCTGTTCACATTATACTTGAACTGTTGGGAAAGCAGGAACCTGGAAGGGAATTCCAAAGTCTAGCAGTTCTGGGGAAGAAACTATTAGAGTAGAAGACTTTCTGACATCTGGGAATCTCTACTGTGTAGAGGAGGGACTTTGCTGCTTGTCAGGTTTGTCGGGGGTATTTATGCTGAGGGGATACAAGGGCTTGTAGTTCTTTGGAGCATCCACCATTAAAATACTTGTAAAACAGGCAGAGGGATGCAACATTTGGTCGATGGGACAGAGGTTGAAGCTTAGATGACAGTTCAGGACCTATAAGGTTGATGGCTCTTTTTTGACTCCTATCCAGGAGTGAGAGACTAGTAGCAGATGAATCAGCTCAAATGTCACAACAATACTCCATACATGGGCAAATAGTGGTCTTGTGGAGGCATAGGATACTTTCAGGCATAAGTAACTTTATAGCGTGGTATAGAGAGAGCCTACCTTCCTCGCAACAGCTTTGGCAATGCCCTCGATGTATCTGTTCCAACTCATGTTCCCCATGAACGTTAAGCCGAGGAGTTTCGGGTAACGTATTTTTAGACATAGCTATTGGTAGTAGAGAAGGTTTCTTGTAATTAAATGACTGACCATTTAGTAATACCAGGTGCTGTATGTGCTCTGAAGCCTGCCGAGGGATGGGCACCGCCAGGCTATTCTTGCCCAATAATGCAACACTCCCATGACCTTGGGGAGGGGGGGTAACGGAATCACCACTATCATTTGGCAATACCAAGTGCTATATGCACTCTGCTGCTGCATCCTCCTCCTCCTCCTCCTCCTCCTCCTCCTCCTCCAACTCTTAATAAACGCCACAAGAGCGTGCATAACTAGTAACTATGATTACTAATATTGTCTCGGTCAAAGGACCTTTTTTTCTCTTTTCATCTAAAGTCAGCATCATTATTAAGATGGATTGTTTTCTGTTCACTGAGGGATATGGTCGTGTGTGTTATGCAGTTCTAGGACGTCAAACCTCCCGGGCTTTGCCTTCTCATCCTTTGAGAAGGGGTTGGTTTGTTGTTGTCCTTAATGGAGAATGCCAATGGGGCTGCCCATGCAGTTTCTGTATACAGGTTAGAGTACTCTTCATTTAGGGCGCTGTTTTTTTTTTTAAATTTCACTTTGCTGATCTTGTGTCACATCTCCGAGGGCGGACAACATAAGCTTGATTATACAGTGTCGGGGAACAGAAGCGATTACTGTATCTTTCACATAACATTAGATAAAGATATTATTTGAATTTTTTCCGTTCAATACCCATCTTGTGATATTTTCCCCATAGAATCTGTTCGATTGTCATAATACCATATTCCAAAGTGGTACTTCTTTCTTTATGGAGGACGTAGTGTAGTATATGTAAGTTCATCAGGATAAATCTATTGGTATTATCTCCTCCCGTATATGTTCCGTTATCAAAAAACTATCCTCGCAGTTATTACCTCCCTTGGGAAATGGGAGCTAGGGTTAGGCATTAAATGGAAAATATCCTATTATTAGTGATGTAATGAATATAAATATATTTGGGTTCCTCCTTACAAGAATATGATTGATTGGTGTAAGCTATAAATACAGACTGGTATAGCAGCCTTGGAGAGACGTTGAAAGATGCACCAAAAAACCCAAAGCTTAAGCATATTACCAACAACGGCTACGAACAATCATTCATTAAGGCGGCTTACTAGATTGAATTACTCAACTACTGTAGCCAAGATCACTTAGCTACTTCAAATATGTTTATCCCTTTCCGGGACATATCAATGAGTATAAAAATCAAATTGTGATTCCAGGGTTTGACATCTTCATCGTAACTCATTAAAACATTTTGTACATAACTTTACTTAATCATGCAGGATCTGTTTTCAATGCTTCCCCAGAAGGTCGCACTATCGTGATAAAAATATGTTACCTTAAACAAAGAGCAAGGTTGTAACAGAACGAAAAGAACCTGCAATTATAACATTAAATGAACTGCAGGGTAGATGCCCCCACTCTCACCAAAATCATAAGGTTAACAATGGGGAGTGGCTGCAAAGATGTCCGAAAGCAATCAGATAAATCTACATCCGGTGTTCATGATCTAAACACTCATTACTCTTCTGTACAGGATGGAATGATAAAATGGTTGCATTATAAAAGACATGATTCCATTTCTGTTTGATAAAAACTGGTTTTCTTTTTTTTTTTTTTTTGCAGACTATCTACTAGTTGGCCAGTTGTAAACAAATCCTAAGAGTGATAGGCGCTTTCTATCATGTCTGAAAGTGACACAATGTTCAACGAGTGAGATCGGAGATGTGCCACTGTACAACTCATGCTCTCTACCAATCCAAGTTATGACAACAGGATCATTGCCAGCACCCTCAAAATGCAAATCCAAACCATTCAACGCTTGAGGGCACAGTTCAACGAAGGTTCCGGCCACAGTTATGGTCTTTGGTGTGGTTTCAAGTGACGGCCACATCATGCCACATCTTTGAAGTCGGCTTGCAAGTCCATACCAAAGTATGTGTGGTGATGTCTGCATGTAAACTTGGTGTAAGCAGCTGGCCACTGGCAGACCCTGGGTGTGGCAGCAGGACTCGGTGCCAGCCCACAAGTTCAAAGAGACCTAGGCTTGGTTTCAGAAGGAGTGCTACGACTTTGTAACCTTCTTTCACGGTCCCCTCCTCCTGACCTGAACCGCTGGATTATTTTGTTTGCTCATATGTTAAGAACATCACCAACATGACCTCCCACAACACGAAAGCCAGCATGATCGTCGCCATTTGCCGAGTTTTCACTGAGCTCCCACTAGTGCTTGTGGAAAAGGTATGTCCCCAGTTCCGGACCCATATCAAGGTGGTGATTGAGGCTGAAAGCAGCTACATTGAATAGATGTCAGCTCTACTACATAATTAAGTTACCAGAACTGATTTTTTTCAATAAAGTTTTAAAATAAAACTATAGTGTTGTTTTCCTTAAGGCGAACTATTTATTGTTTCACCTTGTAATTTAGTTTGCCCCACAGAAAAGAAGACATGATCAAATTAAAGATGACCAACAAAAAAACGCGACAAATTTAAGTGATGTTTATTAGAATCAATTTATTTTTTTTATTTGTTGATTTTTTTTTAAAGAATCTGTTAAATAAAACAAAGATGAAGATGAAGTTAAACACGGAAGCTAGCTGATGAGTAAATTACACCGATATCATGCTATTACATCGGTTCCCCGCCGTTTTGTGTGCCTTTGTTCTTCATTTTATGGCCAAGTTGATCTAGGATGTCTGCTGTGTTACTCATCCTAAAATCGGCTGTCCTTTCCTTAATTCACAGTAGTCAAATTATGGACATCCTCTAAAACTAACCTTGTCTTGCAAAAGATTATTTTTTTATTTTATAATTGGTGCGATCTCTTCTGGCTATTAAACAATGTTTTGAGGCAGGATGCGGGTTTGCATCTGGGTTTGAATCTTCAGGTGAATTTGAGGTCAAAATAATAATAAAAAAAAAAGCCAAAGAATTGTTTTGAAAATAAAATAACAATTTTAAAACATTCCTTGTCCATGACGTCAATAGGTTAAAAAGAACGATCAACAAAAGAATGGTAGATATTTACTCGCTGCCCACCTCAGCAAGATGTGACACAAGGTTGGAAAGCGAAGATGTCAAGCCAGCGCCCTTAAAGGAGGGGCACTCTGGCATAGCAAAAATTGCCTGAGCATTCCTATCAGTATTCTCCAGTAGGGGCGCTTCAGGCAACGAGCAATAAATTTGCCCACCCAAAAGCCGGGAGGCAAGGTTTGTGAGGGTGGACCTCCTAGGTGGACCTCTGTGGACCAGTCTGACAGGTACTGGGCAAGTTCCTGGTCTCACATCTGTCGGGGTGATTTTTAAGAATGGATTCCTGACTTGTACTTAAAACAAGGTTGTCTACAAAACAATTAAATCAAAGCAAACATCATAAATTAATATTTCAAGATATAAAGAACTTGAAGCATAACATCGTTTTTTTTTTTTGTTTTTTTTTCTAATAGAACCGGATTTGGCATAAAAGACCCTGGAAAGGGTTGATATGCTGTAAAACAAAACAACCAAACCAAACGCCATTAATAAATATTTGAAAATAATAAACAACTTGAGGCATAAAATAACCCCGAAAAATGTTGATATGCTGTATAACAAAACAGACCTGGTGGAACGTTCTTAGTTGTAGCCGAGGTGATGATGGGTTTTAGTGACGATGTGGAAATAGGCTGAACCTTTTTTGTAGAAACAATTCGTTGCTGCGTCGTTGTGCCCGTCGTAATCTTCAGCGGCGGCTGTTGTGATGTGCCTAAATAAAGAAATTAAATATTACTCATATTTACAGATCAGCTTTGCAGATTAATTGAATTTCATTAAAAAAAAAAAAAAAAAAAAGGCAAAGTACTATCTTAAGTTAAATGTAACCACGTCCCTTGACTAAGTCACAGAAAATTATATATATATAACTTTAAAGTTTAAATAAAAAATCGGTCATTTAAGCATTTAAGTTTGCATGCACAAATCATGATGTTATAATCATTAGATCACTATGGCCGGATTTTTTTTTTTTTTTTTTTTTTACATAGGCATCACCACTTATCAAGGCCCAGGGGCAACTCGAGGATAAGGGTTAAAAAGTGTACAGTAGTCAATTGGACAATATAGTAATTGTCAGTAATGGAAATTCAGTAAATTTTTTAACTTAAGGGTAACGGCTTATCAAGAACTTGTTTACATTGGACTTGAAGACAACCATATTGTAGTCAGCTACTAGTGACATGGCTACAAGGACAGACATAGAAACAGAAAATTTCTGACATCTCTGGCGAGTGTTCGCGCAAAATACTGCCAACCTTGAATACAGCTTTTTCTTCTCCCTTTGTCAGAAAAATCACTCATTAGAAAATAAGGACAAACAAAAAGAAGCGAGGGTAACGGGAGCTGCCGATAATGCATCCACAATGCATTCTCTACTCTCCATACGACATTTAAAAAATAAATGCTAAAATTTAAATGATATTTCTCGTGGTTCAGATTATCCTTGGGGTTAGTTCCTTGCTAATGGTGTCAGAGATGGCTTCGTGGCTGGGTTCAAATCCCCTGACCAGTAGTAATCGTGACACATTGTACTGATGATTCCCGAAAGGATGAAACACTAGAGTCTGTAGATATTAAAATTATTATTTTAATAATTATATATATATATATATATATATATATATATATATATATATATATATATATATATATATTGTTTTTACTCATGGTCACCCCTTCCAAAGAATGTAAAGGGCTACTATTTGGGACCCTGTCTAAGAAAAATTAACAAGATGCTTGTTTATGTTACATTCAAACTTCTGCATATCAGTACAGCCAGGGAAGCAGACAGTAGGGAATTCCAAAGTCAAGCTGTTCGAGGGAAGAAACATGAATAGTAGTTATTTTAGCGTTTATTTTGTTTTCTTACATACATACATACATACATACATGCATGTATACATACACACACACACAAATATAGACACGTACACAGGTACACAGATGTACCCGCACACACATAAGTATATGAAATTGTAAAGATTGTGTTTTAAATTTTCATTACTTTATATAAGTATTAATGCATTTTTTATTTTTATTTATTTATTTATTTTTTGTGGTTCATAATTATTATTATTTACTTATTTCATTTTTATTTATTTATTTATAATAAAACTTATAAATTTTTAATTACGTTTTGGTTTATAAAGGGTATATTTCAATTTAAATCAGTTTCGAAGGATTTTCCAAAGAATTTTAAATTTCATCTATGGCCATCTTTAAATTCTACAGTTAGATAATCTTTTCCAGAATCATATATTACATTTGTAGGAACTTAATTTATCCTTATAAAAGCATCATTTCCTCTTAGTATTTTATATATCTTAGAAAGTATGTAATTTCAATAATTAAACGAAAGACGTCATGTTTTATTGATAGACAAGTTAACCCAATTTAGTTAAACTTCCTTTCTATAGTTGAAATAATTTTAAACGACTCAAATTATAATATTGTTAATATCATCGTCTGACACCATGCCAACTGTTTTTACTCCCACTTCTCCTTTTCCTTCCCTTAGTATTCATACCCCCTCTACATCTTTATATTGCCTTTCCCTTCTTATCATTCATCATTACTTTTCTCTAAAATAATCCTTTTACCCCCCCCCCCCTTCTTTAACAGAAATTTAGATTTTTGTAATTAATTTAAACCCAGTCATGGCATACTTAATCTCCTCTAAATTTGAAAAGGTCTGGAACCTTTTTAATTTTTGTATTTTAATTTTTCTTGCCTGATGTAATCAAATATGATTGAAACGGTCTGCACGTCGTAGCTAGATATGAATGTATTCACATAAAGAATACTAATAAAAACACACACACACATATATAGTACGCAAAAGGTTTAAGTGGAGAAATCAACATGACTTACTTGATGCAGATTCGGATCCACAGTTGAAAAGACTTACATCATCGATCGCCATATCAGTAGTTGTGCCAAACGTTAGACGCCTGACATTTGGCAACGCTTCAAATTGCAACTGGATAAAACAAAATATAAAAAAAGAATAATGGAAATAAATTATGCATTATTTTAATAATAAAGAAGAAACTGCATTCGTTGACCGTCTGTCAATTCGTAAATTTAGGACTTTTACTTGTACCAGAAATTTGAAATTCTTTTAGCCCAATAAACGTGACTGACTGTTCCCGAACAGTATTATGCACAAATGGAATATATATTTATAGATTTTGAAACAGAGACACAAATCATTATATATTAGAGCATGTATTAGTAAAAAATGGACAGACATGTTACAATTATTGAAAACTAGCAGGAAGACCCGACGTTGTCAAGAATTGAATGATGATCAACGAATGTGTCACACTCCTATATTTTTATTGTCATCGAAATCAGTGAAATCGCCCATTTTTCAATCAAATCGATTGATTGCCTGCTCTAGTTGGAGATCCATCGCGGTAAACCGAGAGCAAGCATTACATGCCTCTTTGTAATAACTTAGTCCACAATATTTTATAGTCTACATTGCACTGTAGAGAACCTACTGTTGATTTTATAAAATTATTTTTTATATATAATGGCTTGAATTAAAGTTTAAAATGCAAAAGTCAAGTATCATGCTTCAATTATGCTCTAAACAGAAACATTCATTTCCAATGCGCCCCTGTGATATCTAAGAACCGACAGGCCTTGATGCTTGTGCGGCGATAATGGCTTGAATTTAAGTTTAAAATGAAAAGTCAAGTACAGTAAAACTCCTTTAATTTGAACTTCCTCTAAAGTTGGGCTTCCTCTCATTTGGACTTCCTCTCATTTGGACTTCCTCTCATTTGGACTTCCTCTAAAGTTGGGCTTCCTCTCATTTGGACTTCTTCTAAACCTGGACTTTCTCTAAACTTGAACTGCTTCGTCATTGAAATTGTATTAGCATATTTGATGCGGAGTTGCAGTAAAACTGTTTACATGGTATAGTCAGATATTGCACAGAAATGTAAATATTGGTACTATGTAATTAATGTAGATTAACTATTGATAATTAATTTACACTAACTGTAAATTTTTTTTTTCAGATTGCTATATTTAAAATAATGTAAAACAACCCATCACAATGGCTTGCAACTCTAAAAGAAAGCAAGTGACACTGACTTTACTCGAAAAACGTCAAATTATAGAAAAATTAGATGCTGGAGTTGAAAATAGCGTTATATTGAGAGATTATAAGATTGGAAGAAGTACACTGTTTTACATCAAAAAGAAAAAGGAGGAAATATTGAAGGCTGCTCCTTTCTTTTCAAATAAAAGACATGTCAAAATGAAGGACTCTTCGCAGACCAAAGCAAGTTGAATTCGATCGAATATTGCATGAGTGGTTTGTAGCAAAACGGAATGGAGGTGTAGCAATATCTGGGCCCATGTTAATTGCTAAAGCAAAATCTCTTAAGGAAGAGTTGAATATCGCAGAAGATATGAAATTCAGTGAAGGCTGGCTTTGAAGCTTTAAGAGTAGACATGGTATAAGACAATTAACAATGTCAGATGAACAACGGTCTGCTGATACACACGCAGCATCAAATTATCGTGACAAATTCAAGACGATAATTGCCGATTATGGTTTAACACCAGAGGATGTTTACCACCAAAAACATTAGCCAGATCCGAGGAGCAGAAAATAAAAGGATTCAAATTAAATAAAGAAAAACTAACAGTGATGGTATGCGCTAATGCTTCTGGAACTCATAAACATAAGCTTCTTGTCATCGGCAAATCAAAGTGTCCCTGAGCATTGAAAAGAGTTTCGCCTTTGCCAGTATCCTATTGTTCTTCACGAAATGAATGGATGAATCAACAGTGGTTTAAAAAATGGTTTTTGCAAGAATTTGTGCCAGTCGTCCAGAATTAGGTAAACCTGATTCAAAGTGCTTGCTTCTGTTGGACAATTGTAGAGCACATCCTCCTGAGTCAGAACTAGTGTCATCTTGCGGGAATATTTTTGTGTGCTACTTACCACCTAATGTGACTTCTCTCATCAAACCTATGGATCCAGGGATTATTTGGAACTTAAAATGTTTCTACAGAAATGATTTCATGGTGAATATGATAAATAGTACCGTGAGTATAAGCGATTTTCAGCGCCATTTTACTATCAAAGATGCCATATTTTCTCTCGCAAGTGCATGGAATCAAGTTCGAGCAAGCACATTAGCAAAAGCATGGGGTAAATTATGCCCAACGCCAAAGGCTTCTGAACTGAAAGAATCAGAGAATACATCTGGTCTAGAAAAAATCCTTGAAAACAAACAGTTACCGACCAACCATGCTGTTCTTAAATCACTTAATGCAAATGATGTTGAAATGTGGGTGCAACAAGATGAGGAAACTACTGATCAATATCCTGAAGGCAGTAATGGTGATGAAAATAGCGACAGCTCCCATTCTCTTGACCCTAATGCAAATAACCAAGAACACCCTGATGAAGCAATATCATGGGATGATGCAGAAAAGTCTATGGAGACGGTTATAAAATTTCTAGAAAAAAGTCCTTACTTTAGTGACAACTATGCTTTGCAAGCAATGTCACTCCAAAGAGATATAATCATAAAGAAGCTACAGAAACAAGAAATTGTAGATTTTCATGATCACTTACGGAATACAATGGCAGCACCCGAGAACTCAATCGATGAAAATAGAAACTGCAATGAGACTCATTCAATGAATAACTAAAAAAAACTGTATTTTACATAAATGTATGATTTCTGTAGATGATAACTTAGGTAATAAATACCTAACAAATAAGAGTAGATTTAATTTATTTTCAATGTTTTTGTTCCTGGTAAAAATATTTAACAATTCTTACTTGCAATATATCGTAAACTCAACTTAATATATACTTAAAGTATCATATAGCAATGAATTTGATTTACTATTTCTTAATTCTTAGAAAATTAAAGTTAACTGCAGCACATTTTTGTATCACGAAAATTGAATAGCATCCTCTAATTTGAACAAAGCGGATGTTCAAATTATACGAGTTATACTGTATTATAATGCAATCGTCCTTTAAATGGAATTATTCATTTCGAACGCGCCCCGGTCATATCAAACAAACTAACACTGATTTTATAAGTCGGGCTTTTCGACTTGTGTGATAATAAAACTTCCCAAATGCACTTGTAACATTATGCCGTGTAAGGTGTTAACTTTGGTCAAAATCGCTTGTTCTTTCTTTCATCGGATTATTTCAATTATCGATTATTGATACTTATCGAAGACATTCCGATACAAGACATTTCCATACAAGAACACTTTCCTATGAAATTTCATAAAAATTGACCCAGCCTTTTTTGAGACCAGAAAGAACTCTCTCTCTGTCTCTCTCTCTCTCTCTTACACACACACACACACACACACACACACACACACACACACACACACACACACACACACACAGAGTTCTTTTTATATGATAGTGTGGCATGATCGTCCCAGGGGGCGGTTGAGATCCCCAAAAGAGGGGGCAAAAACTAAAAATTCACTAGAGAAAACGGGTAAACATGACTCTTTATTAAATATGGTGTGCCTGGGCGACAGCAAAAATTCCTGCTGAGAGAAATGAATAAAATAATAAATGACTTCGTTTAATCCATTAAAAAAATGTCATTTTAAAGGTTGAGCGAAGACATATTCGAATAACCGATGCAATACTGAGAATTCATATTTTGGAGAATGACAGTTCACCTGACCTAGGATCAAGAGTGTGGCCCCGGAGGCCTGAGAAACTGCTTGCAACCTTGCAGGTGCGATTCCTGCGAAAATTCTAAAAGGACCAATCGAAATATGACGGAAGTTGACACTGTCGTGGTTGATTGGCTGAAGGGACCACCCAACTTTACCCCGCCCCGATATATATAATCAGGTGCAGAGCCAAGAACCGGCAGTTTGAAATTGAGAGTTTTGAGTTTTGATTAGATTGAGTTTGAGAGCAGAATTATCCCTTCCCCCTCTCCACGACGTCCCGTATCACTAACACCGCACTGCTAAAAAAGAAGTTCAAAGAAAAAGAAAAAGAGAAAGCGTAAAGATTAATTGTCGACTTATACGGATTCATTACTTGTGAACTATAAAGAACAAGTATATATATATATATATATACATATATATATATATATATATATATATATACACACACACACACACATATATATACACACACACACACATATATATATATCTATATATATATATATATATATATATAAGGGATGAAACACAAGTGTCTGGTGGTAGGTAATTATTATAGTAAACAATTATGTCAGCCCCTTTAAGAAACTCGTTTCTTATCGTTGAGCACTTTCAGTTGAATTAAGTCGGTCGATTTAGCTTTTATGCATAGATCATCATATAATGATTAGATCACTCTGACTGACGTATATAAAAATAAAATGTTTAACTTCAACGTTATTTCACGCGGTTAATGGTAGCCGATTAGATACGGTCTTTGCTAATCCAGCCAGAGATGACTTGTGTTGACAGGTTCAGATCTAATCATGACACCCTGCACTGAAGATTCCCGAAAGGATGAAACACTAGTGTCTGTAGGTATTACATTAGTTTAGTACATAGTAAATAATTATATATATATTTTTTTTTTGAAAATTAATCAGTAGACAAGAACGAAGCTGAGTTTATTTGTTTTTTTCCTGTGATTTGAGTTGCCTTCCTGCTGAAAGGCGAATTGTGAGTTACTGTTTCTTTTTCCTAGCGTGCGACCGACCAGCGAGGCGACAGCATATCAACCTTGATGTGATAGGAACTGACAAGTACCGACCGCGAATTGAAGACTGACCAGTGCAAAAAAAAAAACGAAAAGATTACACCTGGTCATTGTCGATCAGTAAATTAGTAAAGCATGGAAAAAGAAACTTTTTTCATATAACAGTAGAATGTATTTACCTTAAAACAATGGGATAAAAATTAGTTCTGTTCGATATTTACTCATTCAATTTCTCATTCAAGTTAAAGCACGTGTGTTTACTTACAGAGAACCCGGCTGGTTGAGCACCAATTGTTCCCACAACCCTCTTCCATTCTCCACCTTGGTTTCCGGCCACTCTAGCTACTTGTTTCCTTACTTTTTTGGTAACAGGATCAATCACATTCAGACTGATCTGACCTGCAAAAAGGTAGAACGACAATATGAAATGGATTAGATGTTTCTTCTGCATTGGTTTCTAACGGATCAGTCTTTTGTTTTTAATATCTCCAGCTTATGTCAATTCTAAATCCCTTAAAAATGCATACTGGTTGCCATAGAATTGGAAACATATGTATTAAAGATGCAATATAGGTTAGCATATAAATTGTTATATATATATATATATATATATATATATATATATATATATATATATATATATGTATGTATATATATGTATATATATATATATGACTACTTCATTTACTCACATAAATTAATATACGAACGTATAATTTTATGCGTCAACTTTAAGTATTTACTTCAACAGTGCTCAATACATAGGTAGAGCTAGGTAGTAAGTTATAAAATATATATGGCAATTAAGCTACACAGAATATTCCGCGTTTCATCCATGCTAGGATTCCTCAGGCATAAGCTTGACGAATCTTAGCGTAGATGAAACGTAGCTTAATTGCCATATATATTTTATAATTATATGATTGTGTAGCTTAATTGCCACCTATATCTTATAACTTACTACTTAATATATATATATATATATATATATATATATATATATATATATATATATATATATATATATATATTCAAGGTTAAGAGGGGTTTGTGAAGCATGAAAACGATGTTATTTTTTTGGATTTAATATTTTATTTTTTTTTATATTTGAAGCTGTCCTCCGTTCTTGGTAACAAAAAGGTATCGAAATGAAAATGAAAGACGTTGAAAAAACTGAAAATTTTTATTTTGGACGGCGTTCATTTCTTGCAACAATGTTCGACACACACACACGCACACACACACACACACACACACACACACACACACACACACACACACACACACACACACATATATGTATATATATAATATTTTCACGAAATCAAGACAATAAAAATAAAAAAGATAGCATCATATTGTGTATTTTCATTTTTATTGCAATTACTTTGTGACCATTCGGCCACTTTCAAACATTATGTCAATCAAAAATATTCCAAAATAGCCACTATAACTTTGACTAAGCAGACAAAACTGTTTTTGGAACACGTAGAGATGCAAAAGTTCTATTAACAGAAAAATCATTCACATTTCTTCTTTCTTGCATTTTTCTTTTCTTAAAGTTGGAACAGTTCTTATATATATATATATATATATATATATATATATATATATATATATATATGTTTTATTTTTTATTACCGTTTTATCTGTTTGTCTACATATGTTTCAGATGTTGGACCATGTTTACGATCCAACAGCATCGTCAGACCTTACAAATTTTCTGCAAGGTCTGACGAGGCTGTTTGGATATACAGATTTTCTGTAAGGTCTGACGAGGCTGTTGGATCGTAAACATGGTCCAACATCCGAAACATATGTAACCAAACAGATAAAATTGTAAAAAAAAAAAAATAAAACACATATTTGCTCTGCAATAGTATTGAACACTCTCTTCAGGTTTTTACTAATTACCAGTTTTACCAAATATATATATATATATATATATATATATATATATATATATATATATATATATATATATATATATATATATATATATTTATTAACACTTTTCCCATCTTTACTTATATAACTTTTATATAAATTTATATTTATAATTCATAAATAATATAATATTTACTATATCTTAAGTGAATAAATTATATTTTATGAGCACTGCACATATTTATTTGTTTTCGTCCATTTAAGAGAAATAAAAATTTGCAACCTTTTTATCCTTCTTAGATTATTTGATTCTTTATTAAGAATGTTCTTTTCTCTTTTCTATTATCTATCTCTTATCTATATTAATAACATTTTTGAACATTTAATTCTATGTTTTTGCCCATACATGACTTGTATATTCATATTTTTATTTTATATTTATGAAAAAGTAATTAAAAAATATGTGACCAAAAATACTTTGCATACTTCTGTGTTTCGTGGCTTACATAGTTATATTTTTGTTTATATTTATTTTCATTTTATATTTATATTTATTTTACTTAATATTTTTCTTTTTATTTTATATTTATATTTTATTTATTTTTACTTTATATTATTTTCATATTTAAATTCTATTTATTTTTACTTATATTTGTATTTATTTCATATTTATATTTACTTTATATTCATATTTTTTTATATTCATTTTTATATTTATTTTATTTCCTATTTATTTTTATTTATATTTATTTCACATTTATATGTATTTTATATTAATTTTATTTCATATTTATTTTTACTTTATATCTTTTTATTTCATATGTATTTTTACTTTATATTTATATTCGTTCATATTTATTTTATTTTATATTTATTTTTATTTTATTTTTGTTTTATATTTATTTTTATTTTTATTTATTTTATATTCATATTTATTTTATATTCATTTTTTTACTTATATTATTTTATATTTATTTTTATTTTATATTTATTTTAGCTTATATTTATTTTATTTTATATTTATTTTTATTTTATATCTATTTTAGCTTATATTTATTTTATTTTATATTTATTTTTATTTTATATTTATTTTAGCTTATATTTATTTTATTTTATATTTATTTTATATTTAGTTTATTTTACATTTTTGTTTTATATTTATTTTTATATTTATTTTTATTTGATATTTATTTTTATTTTATATTTCTATTAATATTATATTTATTTTTATTTAATATTTATTTGCATTTTATATTTATATCCATTTTATATTTATTTCTATTTTATAGTTATTTTTATATTATATTCATATTCTGTACTATAAGACTGTTTGTACTAACGATGTGAAATTTGCTGAGAACAATTCTTTTAGCAAAGCAAATGTTAAATAAATTATACTGATCTCTTCATTTCTGTCGTGACCTCCAGATTTTATTTAATGTGGACTGAGAAAATGCATATTTCGATTTTGATCCGTCTATATTTGATTTAATGTGGACTGGAAGAATGCGTATTCCGATTTTGATCCGTCTATATTTGATTTAATGTGGACTGGGAGATTGCGTGTTGCGATTTTGATTCGTCTATATTTGTTTTAATGTGGACTGGGAGAATGCGTATTACGATTTTGATCCATCTATATTTGTTTTAATGTGGACGGAGAATGCGTATTGCGATTTTGATCTGTCTATATTTGTTTTAATCTGGACTGGGAGAATGCGTGTTGCGATTTTGATTCGTCTATATTTGTTTTAATGTGGACTGGGAGAATGCGTATTGCGATTTTGATCTGTCTATATTTGTTTTAGTCTGGACTGGGAGAATGCGTATTGCGATTTTGATCTGTCTATATTTGTTTTAATGTGGACGGAGAATGCGTATTCCGATTTTGATCCGTCTATATTTGTTTTAATGTGGACGGAGAATGCGTGTTGCGATTTTGATCTGTCTATATTTGTTTTAGTCTGGACTGGGAGAATGCGTATTACGATTTTGATCCATCTATATTTGTTTTAATGTGGACGGAGAATGCGTATTGCGATTTTGATCTGTCTATATTTGTTTTAGTCTGGACTGGGAGAATGCGTATTGCGATTTTGATCCGTCTATATTTGATTTAATGCAGATTGGGGGAATGCGTGTTGCGATTTTGATCTGTCTATATTTGTTTTAGTCTGGACTGGGAGAATGCGTATTGCGATTTTGATCCGTCTATATTTGTTTTAATGTGGACTGGGAGAATGTGAACGCCTTTTAATGTGGACTGAGAGAATGTGTATTGCGATTTTGATCCGTCTATATTTCATTTTATCTGGACTGGGAGAATGCGTATTTCGATTTTGATCCGTCTATATTTGATTTATTGTGGACTGGGAGAATGCGTACTGTGATTTTGATTCGTGTATATTTGATTTAATGTTGACTGGGAGAATGCGTATTGCGATTTTGATGTCTTTTGCTGGGAAAGAAAGTCTGACCTTAATATTTTCCCCTCCTTTCATTTTTATGCGTCTGACTAGGATCTGCTTTTGTAACATTATCGAGCACGTTGAAGTAAACAACGAAAGGAAAGCACTTCAACTCGCCTTTTCATGTTGTAACAACGGCATTTATTCCTTCATTCTCCTGCGATGCGTGATTTTTCTGGACGGTTGTGACGTCACACACGTCTATAACGTGTTCTCGAACGTCATCCACGTCTATAATCTGATCGTCCTCTCTAACGTGTTCTTTATCCATTTTATAGTCTTTTTCTTCACCGGTAACATCATTTTTAATGCATTGGTACACGCGCGTCCGCGCTCTGTGACACATTATAATCCGTCCAATTTTTTTTATTTCGCTTGTGTACACTGACATTTATGTGCGTATCCCTATTTAAAAGTGAATCTTATATTTTATTACTTTTTGTTTACTTTTTGTCTGCACTAGTCTGGCACAAGATCACTCATTTTGAGCGTTCTATTATTTTTTTTCCTGAGAAAACCGGATAAGTACAGTTTAGATATAACACGTCAACTTAATAAAAACGAATACCGATATAGATTTTAATGTGAAACAGGGAATGTGCGTACGTACCAGCTCCAACGCCCATCATGAATACATAAAACTCTGCCTGACATGTGGGTGATGTTGCACCAAAAGGCCGAGTCTCGAGTATAGCCTGCGTTTCGAAAACTCCTTTTGCCCCAAGCACCATTAGATATTTACCTGCAATAAAATCAACAAATATTGTTGCATTATTTCAACTAAAAATGGCAAAGAGATTAATATAGTTTGCTTAAAGCATTGTTTCGTGTGTATATAAATGGAATTTAAATTTATAGAAGGCAATACAATGCGAAGATGTAACTGATAGACACAAACTGAAGTAAATTAAGATATAACGGTGAAACAAGATTCACATTTATTAATACAATATATTTACACATTTGTTTTTAAATATATATACTAGCATGCCGCCCGGCGTTGACCGGTCGCAAGAGAGGCTTAAATATGATATTTTAGTTCATGCAAATTACGTATTTTTTTTTATTATAGAGACGAATCTCTATAGATTATTATATTAAACCTAATATATATATCAGTGAAATTAAAACTAATAACATTATATATATATATTATTCGGGTGCCATAAGTTACAATCGAAATCAAAACATACAACTTTCCAACCTCATTCTTTAGCCTCCGAGCCACACACACACACACACACACACACACACACACACACACACACACACACACACACACACACACACACATATGTATAAATTCACCTGTCATCCCTTTTATAAAAAGATGGAATTGAAGTAGGAATATATATATATATATAAGTGTGTGTGTATGTGTGTGTATATATATATATATATATAAGTGTGTGTGTATATATATGTCTGTATATATATATATATATATATACATGTATATATATGTATATATATGTGTGCGTATATATATTTATATATATATACCCACACATATATATACACACACACACACATATATATATATACACACATATATATATATACACACATATATATACACACACATATATATACACACACACATATATATACGCACACACACATATATACACACTTCTACACACACATATGTATAAATTCACCTGTCATCCCTTTTATAAAAAGATGGAATTGAAGTAGGAAGATATATATATATATAAGTGTGTGTGTATGTGTGTATATATATATATATATATAAGTGTGTGTGTATATATATGTCTGTGTGTATATATATATATCTATACATGTATATATATGTATATATATGTGTGCGTATATATATATATATATATATATATATATATATATATATATATATATCTATACCCACACATATACATACACACACACACACACACATATATATATATACACACATATATATACACACACATATATATACACACACATATATATATATACGCACACACACATATATACACACTTCTACACACACACATATATACACACACACACACATACACACACGCGCGCGCGTGTGTATGAATCACACCTGTCTCCCTTTTTTAGGAGATGGAATCGCCCGATCACCGAAGACAAGATGCAAGCAAGGTCCATGGAGATTTATAGTTATATAGATGCTTCATTTATTGTGTTCTTATTTATGTCAGCATGGTCAGATGGAGGATCTGTCAATATAGAACAGAAAACAGCAGCATTTCTTGTTTCAGATTAGGCAGGGATGTGTTATTGATCCAACTAATTGTTTAGTGACATATTAAAGCAACTATACTGAGTGCAAATCCCATCTGATCTATTGCGAGCCTTATGCATTAATATCCCTGGGAAAGGAATTATCCCTCAATGTAGATTTATTACGTTAATATTTGCAATAATACAATATGTAAACGTGTTAATAGACAGTTGCCTCCAGTTATTGATAAAATATGAATTAACCTCAAACGGATTTTTTCTTTACAAGGGAGTCACCACTGACCAAAGTCTGAATGCCACTCGAGGATAAGTGTTAATGAGTGTAAGGCAGTTAGTGAGACAACAACGTAGTGATCGGTAATGGTATAAAGGGGAGGGAATTTGATTATTTAAGGGGACCAACCAACAAAAACTTGTTTACATTGGACTTGAAAACGACCATGTTGTAGTCAGGTAGAATGCAGGCCTACGGTACCGAGTTTCACAGACGGGCAGTTCTAGGGAAAAGACCTTGTTTATGGGATTTGTGTTTAGAGTTAGGCACAAACAGAAAGTGGGGGGTAGAGAATTTGTTGCGAGTGGTTGTAGCCAGACGTTGTGAATGTTTTACATGGAGATCATAGATTGAAGCTCAGTCCAGCACTTGCCATGAGAATTACGTTAGAGTAAAGATAGACTCGCGACGTCTCTTCCATGAGAAAACGGTTGAAAGAAGGAGAAAAGGACACCAAGTTTTGATCGTTTTCACCGAAATTGTTCCGATAAATTTTAATATGCCATAAAATAGACCAAGCTGACTAAACCCTATCCAGTGAAATGTAGTTTGTAGAAATATGGTGAGGCTTGTTCTGTGTCTGACCTATAGTCCTGATCTGAGATGGAACACGTACATCAAATCCGTTGCCAGGGCTGCTGAGAAAATGGTGGGATCGTACTACTGCTTCAGTAGATATCTCACTCCTGATGCGATTCTCTGCTTGTATAAGAGCCAAGTACGTCCAAGGATGGAGTACTGTTGCCACATCTGGGCAAGAGATGCTAAAAATACCTTATCCTACCTTGACAGAGTTCAAAACAGACTTTGTAGCTTAGTAGGAGATGCCCTTTTCTCTTCCCTGCAACCTCTTTCCCACAGAAGAGACGTTGCGAGCCTGTCTCTGCTTTATTGTTATTTTCATGGCAAGTGCTCGTCTGAGCTCCAATCTATGGTTTCCCTGGCCTGATTTTCACGAAAAACACTCGTCTAATTGAAACAACTATCAATAATTTCTCCAACTTTTAATCTGTGCCTAAACAAAGCTTCTTTCTTAAAACGGCATACCTGCGGAAATCTGTTCCGATTTCCTGCTTTCCAACTGACTATAATATGGTTGTCTTCAAGTCCAACATAAACAAATTCTTGATGAACCATCCTCTTAAGTAATCCAATTTACCAAATTTCCACTATTAACGATTACTACGATATTATCCCATTGACTATTGTACATTCATTAACCTTTATCCTCGAGTGGCCCCCGGGCCTTTATCAGTGGTGACTCCTCTGTATAAAAAAGAAAAAAAATTAGAATCTTTGCTTCTAAAAAAAACAATTGTGGTGTTACTTATGAAGAGATTGGCGTTACCAGTTCCTTGTCTCTGCCTCTACCATCTTGATAGGAAGTTATTGGACGATTTTAATCTATCTATATTTGGTTTAATATGACTGAGAAAATGCATATTTCGATTCTCATCTGTCTTTTGCCAGGGGAAAAAAGCCCGATCCTAATATTTTTCCCTCCCTTCATTTTCACACATGCGTCCGACTAGGATCTACTTTTGTAACGTTACACAGCACGTTGTAGCCCACGTCGCAAGGTAGACAAAGAATAGGAAAGCACTTCAACTCGCTTTTTCACATTGTAACAACGACATTCATTTCTTCATTCTCCCGTCATGCATGACTTTTCTTTAAGGTTGTGACGTCACCCACGTCTTTAATGTATTCTCGAATGTCATCCACATCTCTAATGTGTTCTTTATCCTTTTTATAGTCTTTTTCGTTATCGGTGACTTCATTTGCTCCACACATCCGCACTCTGTTACACTTTGAAATCTTTTGAATTTAAAAAAAGTTTTTCTTGTGTACACTGACTTTTATGTGCGTATCCCTCTTTAAAGGTGAACCTTACGTTTTATTACATTTTGTTTTCACCTGCACTAGTTTGGCACAAGATAACCCTTTCTGAGCGTTTATTTGCTGCGTACATTACATCACTTAGGGGGCCTTCGGGACAAGATCAAAGTGGAGTATCTGTTCTTCAGATGCTGCACTTCTACTTCTTGTTCTCTTTCGGTGGAGGAGAAATCCTTCACGACTGAGACAATTTTTATTTTTGTACCTTTTCTCCACGTTAAAAAACGACCCTGGTGTCTAACTCTGTCCCGTGGGGAGGCATAGTAAATAGGTACATCACTTAGGGGGCATTGTTTTATTTATCTGATTTGGAAAGGGTTAAGCTGATATATTTATTTCAGGAATAATGGACTGACTCAGAGATGATAAATATAGTTGCATCTATGACGCAGTGATTCGAGGCAGCTATGGTTCCAGGACCATGATGTGTACTTCTGTAACATATTTGTGCTAAAACATTTTGATTCTTCTACGTTAGTGTACCTATTTACTATGCCTCCCCACGGGACAGAGTTAGACACCAGGGTCGTTTTTTAACGTGGAGAAAAGGTACAAAAATAAAAATGGTCTCAGTCGTGAAGGATTTCTCCTCCACCGAAAGAGAACAAGAAATGGAAGTGCAGCATCTGAAGAACAGATACTACACTTTGATCTTGTTTATATATTTTATTGAGAAAGAAAAAATTGAACATAAAAAACGTACAAAAAATTCAATTCAACAAAATTAGGCACAAGGCCCTACAAGAAATTGGGAGGGGGAGGGTACAGGGTCTTTTTGACTATGTAACGGATGAGACTTTGAAGTCTTACTCTTGACTGGCAACATTTACCAAAATACCTCAATCACTCTGTGGATCCTAATCTAACTAATAACCCCAGCGTTCAATGTAAAATTTAACTATGTACAATTTGTATATTCATTTCTGTATGTTGTGTGCGCATTTTTTTTTTTTGTGTGTGTATGTGTGAGAAAATAAAGTTCGATTTCATTAGAAAGAGTTCTTGAATTAATTGGCATAAAATGTTCGTGGAGTGGGAAAAAACTAATGAAAATGTTCATTTCAAAAATAAGGAAAAAACTACTAATGTGTTGTTAGTAAGACCCCCCTGTACTATTCTCTGTGGCTAGATCCCCCACTGTTTTCCGGGGAACCGAAAACAAGCAGAGCATCCCTAATGGGGTTTGGGGAAGTCGCCTTAATGGAGGTGGGAGAAAATAAAGCAACGGATGGAGGGGGTAGGAAGGTGACCTCTGAGTAGGGGGATGACCGGGGGCATCAGAAAATAAAGATGAGGAGCAGGGGGGTTGGGCAGACTCAGAGGTTCTCTAATACCAAAAAATAAAATCAGGAACAGGATCTCATTTGTACCACCAGTCAAGAGTTACTTTACTGAACTTATAATGCTAACCTAGGCGGGATGGGTTCCGTAGGACCCAGCACCGCCCATGCCATGCCTAAGGAGGGAACACGTATTGAAACTTGGCTCCTCGACGGATGCACAAACTAGTGCTGTGCACCCACCTCTTGTCAAATTCCACTCTAGGCAACCTCTTCCAATCGCATCTGATCTTTACTTTAAGCAAATTTAAGTAAACGATCAGATCCCGATCAGGAACAGATGTCCCTTCGTGGACCAACTTGAGGCGCGCGATCCAAATGGTCATGCGCGCTACTGCTAGGATCGCCAGGAAAACCAAACTTTCCTCCCTGGGGAACGACGGCTCCATGTTGTACACAAAAGTTCCTACGTCGAGATCGAGCAGACACTCGGCATTGATGCGAGCTGTTACCCCCTCGACGTACTTTAATAGGGGCTGTATCCGGCTGCAACTAAAAAACGCGTGCTCGATTGTTTCGGGCTCGCGTTCGTCACAGCACGGACAGAAGCGACTGGTATGTTCTTTATACCGGAAAAGTACGTCGAAGAGGGGCAGCACATTTCGGACCAGTCACCAAGTCAGGGAGAATTCCGAGTTATTCAGAACCTCCCGTCCCGGCGCCCAACACCATTGAGAACGGACAACCTCCATCGACCATCCCATCCGCCTACAAAGTGGATCCTTCGCGGTCCCCTCCACTAAATCCCGATACAGTTTCTTCCTTGGCTGATCGAGGACATTGGTCCCCGGCAAAGCTCTAAGAGCGGTTCGGCATTCGGAGAAGAACTTGGACTCCCCCTTTGGTCTACGACGACCTTCTACCGAAGGGTTGGGTTTGAGATTGGGAAACGAGTTCTCAACCACAGGGACCCAAGGAGCGTCTCCTTCAAGCGAACGACCCAGGAAAGCCAATCTCTCGGCGTTTCTATGACACAAGAGACTGGGCTGACCCAGGCCTCCCTCGCTCGGACTTTGAACACAGACCTCTCTGCAGACATAATGCTTACCCTCGTTCCACAAAAGTGAATCGAGGCACCCTTGTAAGCGGGTTAGTCGTTCTGCAGGGAGAGGAAGTACAGACAAACGGTAAAGGATGAGCGGAAAGACGTATGTAGCACACGCCTCCGCCCGACCCTTCAAGGACAATTTCCTTCCAATCCAAGTCTTTACTGACGATTTGACCTTAGACTGTACTTCCGACCAATTCTTTTCCAGCTGAAGTCCCGGTCCAAACCAGACACCGAGAATGCGGACCGGTTCATCGGTCCAGCTGAAAATACCTGGAAGCGAGTTTACCCCGGTCCAGGCCCCAACCGCAGGCCAACAGACTTGCTACGGTTGAAGATGGCCCCTGTTACTTCTTCGTATCGAGCGAGCGCCTCGACCACTGCTTGAACGTCCGTGAGGCAAGACACGAACACGGCTCGTGTGCCTCCAGGGAGAGCTATTCTGCGCAGGACTGGTGTAGCCGCCTCGTCCCTTAACTTGCGAAGGAGGGGTTCCAACGCCAGGACATACAACAGAGGCGACAGCGGACAACCCTGTCGCACCGACCGAGAGACAGCGAATGACTCCGACAGCTTACTGTTGATCTGCACCGCTACCGTCGGCCTGTGATACAGAACAAAGATCCACTTGCGGAAGTCCGGATTAAATCCGGCGGCCTCTAGCACAGATCCTAGGAACCGATGGTCGACCCTATCGAATGCCTTGGACTGATCCAAACTGATCAGCGCGGCTTCGGCGTCGTCTTCTGTCCCTTCTATGATCGAGCGTATCAAGTGCAAATTGTCTTGAATCGATTTCCCCTTCACAGCATAAGTCTGGTCCGGTTCGATCAAGTCAGTGATGACAACCTGCAAGCGATTCGCAAGAATCTTTGCCAAAATCTTTAACTCTGTGTTTAGCAGAGTCAAGGGCCTAAAATCATCAAAGTTTTCCCTCCCACCATGCCGTTGACCTTTCCTCAGCAATGTGATCACACCCTTGGTCACCTGTCCAGGGATGGAACCCTGGGCAAACCAATGGTTGAACATATCCTTCAGAATAGGGACCAACATGGGCGACAGCCTCAAGTAAAACTCGTAGGGTAAACCATCAAGCCCCGGGGATTTGTTATAGCCGACCTGCTTCAACGCAGTAATGACCTCATGTTCAATAATAAGACCATCACAGCTAGCCGCCCGAGCCACCGTGAGGCGGGGCGAGTCAGCCAAATAGCTGCCAAACTCATCAACCCTGAGTCCGGGTAGTTGGGTGAAGCGCACCGATAGATGCTCCCGAAACCCCTTGCAGATCTCCCGAGTCGATACTAAGGGGTGTCCTTCCAGGTTATGTACTTTACGAATGTACCCATCCGAACCGCGCCTTAAAGCAGCCTTACGCTCAACAGCGTCAACATTCACAGCCTCGTTAGAAACTTTCTTTAACCTAGCCCTAACTACTTGACCTTCATACCGCTCGCTAGCCAAGCGGTTGAGATCTTGTTTAGCTAGTGCTAACTCTTGGGGGTCACCCCCCTCCACCGCCCGGGTCAGCTTATCCTCTAAACGCTTCTTTGCCTTAGCCTTATCTATCGCGAGGCGTTGGTTATACTGGACAGAGAAGCGCCTAATTTTGGCCTTGAGACTAACCCACCACTTACTCCCTGTAACCGCTCCCACTAAAGCCCGCTGAATTAGCTCAGTGACCTTCAACCGGTAGTCCTCCAGCTCCAACAAGGTGCTGTTGAACTTCCAGTATCTGGCCAGTTTAGGCCTAGCACTTAAGTTCAAACGGGCCATAACAAGTTTATGGTCCGAGTGTCCTAGCAAGTGGAACGTGGGGCAAGATAGGAAGTCTACATCGCCTCTTCTAACTAACATCCGATCCAAGTAAGTGCTTGGATGGGAAGGCACTACAGGATGCCACGTCCACATCTCCCGCCCCGGATGATCCAGACGAAATCTGTCGACGAGATCGCACGAGGCCATCAGGTCAGACAGACTACACTTTGATCTTGACCAAAAGGCCAAGTGTTCCGACAGCCCAAAAAATGAGTTTTCATTAAAAAACAATGACAACTGTTTCTATTAATTTCAACGATAAGCAAATGTTATCTACCTAATTGTCATGGCATAAGTCGTTAAATATTGCTGTATTATTACATTAAACATGTACTTTGTACAAATAGATGATTGCGTGACATCCACCATTAATTGTAACAAGGCGGACTAAATTACTTCCTCTGACGATTTTATTGATTTATATATACACTTGAAATTAAAAAAAATGTTTACATTAATGATTACTTTTCTGTCTTACCGTTTTTCATAGTTTTTGGATATGTTCATTATTGCAACATGCCATTTTGTAATCTAATGTTGTAAATGGACAACAAAAAAAAAGAATAAATAAAAATCTGCGTCAGCATTTTTTTTTATTTTATTAACATTTAGAATTTATTAGCGTTACTCTCCCATCTCAACACCACTTGAAAAGTCTCTCGCCTCCACATGTCCGTCTGGTTTATTTTCATCCTCGATTTAACACGTCCATTTTCTTCGATGTGCACTTTGCTTCTGCCGATCACGTGGTGCATTTTTTTCTTTTTTTATTGCGCACACTCTCTAATTTGCATACGCGCCTTTTTAGGCTGCTGCTGCTGCTGCTAATCTCTTTGTAAGCCAGCCATCCTTTGCTGCTGCAGATACTTTCCCACATGCTCATACGCACCATGTTATAGTTTCAGTAGAAACCATTCGTCTCACTTGGAATTCAATATTTCAATTTTTGAATTTTGCTACAATAACGAAAAATAACACGTTTTGTTAACTATACAAAAGTATTTGTTTTGATTATTCCTATTTGCTTGCCTCCCCACGAGGTCGGTTTTTAATGTGGGGAAAATCCAGCTCCCCAAAATGAGGCACTCTGGATAGGAACAAAAATAAAAATTGTCTTAGTCATGAAGCACCTCTTCTCCATTGACCGAGGACAGAAAAGGTGAAGTATAGCATCAGAACAGATACTACACTGTGATCCTGTCCTGGCGGCCAAGTGATGGTGTCTTTATTATTACCGGCCTGCCATGCAACAATAGAATTTTTTAACATCTTACCAGCAATGGATTGAGTCGTGTGGTCTTTCTTGGGACCAAACTTCCCTGGTGAGTCACCTTCGTGTTTCTGCCATACAAAGCGTCCCGTACTCTCATCTTTCCAACCACAGTTATTTAGTTCTTCAAAATCGCAGTTACCTAAACATGACAAAAAAATACAATTACATATTATTGTAAATGAACACAAAAAAATTCGGGGTTGTATTACAACACACAGATTCGAAAAAGTTGTCAAAAAACAAATATATAACAAATAAATGTAATCAAAGGCAAGATAAGTTATGTTTCTACCTAACTAAATAATTTTTTAGTGTTTTTATTTAATGTAAATTGTTTATTCAGCTCGAAAAACATACAGTGTTTACCAATGTATTTTAAAAATGCAAATGGTGGCGAACTCTGTGTTGAATACGTGTTTGGGAAAATGAGTTAAAACTAAAAAAACGTACAAAATACTGCTAGAAACCCACCAAATATCTATCAGCCTATGTTACAGTAACATATATTGAGTGGGTTTCTAACAGTATTTTATATAGTTTTTTAGTTTTAGCTCATTTTCCCAAACCTACGTATTCAACACAGAATCCATCGCCATTTGCAGTTTTAAATACAATGGTAAACACTGTATGTTTTTCGAGCCGAATAAACACTTTACATTAAATAAAACACTAAAAAATTATCCAGTTAGGTAGAAAAGTAACTCATCTTGCTTTTGATAACATTTATTTGTTATAGATGTGTTTTTTGACAACTTTTTCGAATCTACGTGTATAGTAATACAAACCCCCAAATTCATCAGCACACGAAAGTGCGTTTAAAGCTATTTCAGGATTTTCAAACAATTTGTCTTTTTTTTTTTTACTTTAAGATTATGCTTAATGTGGCCTTGTTTTTGAAAAAAATTTCATGAAACCGGTGTCTCTGTGAAATTTGTCTCTCCCAACAATTTGTTCCATTATGCCTAAATCTTTACAGAAATACAGGGTGACCCCCCCCAAAGAAACAAAGAAACGATGGCAGACCCTGAGTGTGGCAGCAGGACTCGGTGTCGCCGCACAAGTCCAAAAAGCCTCGAGCTTGGTTTTAAGAGTGCTATGACTTTGTACCCTTCTCTCACTGACCCACCTCCTCCCCTAACCCGAACCCTCTGAACTGCTTCGTTTGTTCATACATCGGAAACATCACTAACATGACCTCCCACAACACCAAAACCAGCTGCTGAGTATTTGCCAAGCTCTCACTGGCGCTTGTATAAAAAGCATGCTCCGAGTTCCTGAGCATGTACTCGTATCGAGGCGGTGATTGAGGTTGAAGGCGGCTACATTGAATAGATGAGAGCTCTACTACATAAACAAGTAACCTGAATTGATTTTTTCAATAAAAGTTTTAAAATAAAGCTGTAGTGTTGTTTTCTTTATCTCGACAATTTTATCGTTCCACCCTGTATTCAAGTAAAATGATGCATCGTCAAAGAACAAATAATTAATATTTGAATAAATATTGGATTAATTTCCAAATTTAAATGATCTATTTTGTTTGCATATATTTGCTTACTATTATTACGAAAAGCAGATAGAGGGACGAACTATTTGAATTATATATATATATATGTTCAGTTATGTATTACCTATTGTATCTTTTTTCAAACCATCTGATGAGATACTAATCTGGAATATGTTTGATAGGTACGAGCAAAATTGGAGGAATAAAGATAGGTGGACCTAGTTTTGAAAGTCGATTTATCATAATTTTTTTTGTAGGTTTCCGACTACTTTTTGATTGTATTTGAAAGATTAAAAACTAAAGTTTATTTCCAAAAGGAAAAAAAAAATATTTTTACACGTGAAAAAAAAAGAAGTTATAAAAAATGTTTTCACAGCGAGCTAACCAATTCAGCTACATTTTGAAGTTAAATAAATTCATTGTAAAAATCATTTAAAAGATAAATATAATTTTTCTGGGTCTATTTCAAAGATACTTAGTAAAGTAAAGTCCTAAGATATTGAATAAAAAAAAAAAACACCTTGTTTGTACAAAAAATAGCCTAATTAGCCCACAAAGCGAGCGATTTTGATCTTCACAAAATCGCAAGAAAAGAAATTTTGTAAACACGAGGTATATGGAAGCACAAAATTTCAGCCAGTCGAAAGACTGTGTGAAAATGATGTCAGGGAAGAAGGGGGTTGCTAGTTTTCTATATCTTCCTAGGCGTGCATCTGTACATATCTATTGTAAACGTTTGTATAATTTTTATCATTTTTTTAATTTAATTATTTTTCTATGTTCCTGTTTTTAAATTATTATTTTTTAAAATTGTTTTTCAAGGTTGTATAAAAATTATGTTACGCCGAAAGTTTCACATTCATGCAAGCAAGGAAAATATTAAAATCGTACATATAAAAATTATGCGAAAGCTGTAATTTAAAAAAAAAAGTAGAAATATTTTTTGCTATTATATTTTTTTTTTGTGTGAAAATATTAAATAAACGATGCTTAATTCAATGGTAATATCGGTAGTTCGAGAAATTAATTTTTCTTCCAGTTATATCGAATTCAATAATATGGACTTTAGGGGATTTTTCGTAATGTTCCTGTGAAAATTAAATAAATTTTTTATTGTTATAATTTACAATGCTTTATTTTCATAAAAAAAGCAAAAATAAATTCATTCATTTTTGTTTCACTACAGAAAACCATAACTTTAGTAAAGGTAATTTTTGTTTAAACAAAATAATACATTTTCACAAAGATTTAAATAATGAGTTTAATATATTCCGTGATCATTATTTGATAAATACTGAAAATTTCATTAATTTTCTGAGTTTGGTGAATTTTTAAGTAAAGGGAGGGGTCAAAATGTTTATACATTTTGAGCGTCGGCATTCATTTTGCACGTACCTAATGTTTGAACACCATAAAGTTTGAAATTGTCGAAATGGTGTCGAAACAATTGGAACATGCATGAAAAATACACAATATGATGCAATTTTTTTTTTCTCTGTTATTTTGGTTTGGAAAATTTATACGAATGCTCGATTACAGAAATGGTAATCATACAGTTTAATATTTGAGTCAATTTACTTGCCTTAATTTTTATTGGTATATATTTACATTGCAATTGGCTAATATATTTTAATATATTAAACTTGTGGATAAAAATCTTTTATTATATATATATATATATATATATATATATGTGTGTGTGTGTGTGTGTGTGTATGTGTGTGAGGTCATGTCATATGCTACTAGTACCATGTAACCCAGTACTACCTGCCTCATGGTCAGGTCACCGGCGACTAAACTTGTTCGCCCACCAGTCTTGCTTGGTGAGGAGGGTGGCTAGTCTCCCTGAAGGATTGAAAACAAGACCTTCCAAAGGGCGAATGAACCCTTTTTCGGGGGCAACGGTCAACTAGCACCGTGTGTGTTTGTGTGTATGTATGTGTGTGCTGGGGTGGAGAGGGCTCCCATAAGCCGTGGTGAAGGTAACCTTTCTAGGAGAAGCAAATCTCTGATTTAAAAAACAATAGTGGGAGACCAGTACTCGCATTAAGCTGGTCTGCAGTTTAACTTGTTGCTGGCTATCTTGCTCTTGCTTGTTGCTGGATCTCAACATTTTGAACCGAGAGAGAGACTTAGTTGTCATACAAAGCTAAGACTCTGTAACATCATCTGTGTATAGATACTCCCTCGGGCATTTGTCTATTAAAATGGTCCTGTGGTGATGGAAGTAATTTTTGGGCTTACGGACTTTAAGTGTCTGAGGGAGTGGCACTCGTCTGACAAGACGTTGCAATCATCATATATATAAGCAGTGTGCATCTTAATCAAGTTGAACCGTTTTCCCCCGAAAGAGCAATTGCAATTGTTTTTCTTACAATTTAACGTAAAAACGAAATGTATTTTTCAGTTTGGTTGACCTGCAGAAAAAAAAAAAAAAATCTTGAAAAACTCCCTGCAGACGGATCATAAGCAAACGAGTTCTATTACTGATAAAATTGTAACTTACCGCAAATGTCTTCATCAGAACCATCTTTACAATTTTTGCTGAAGTCACACACTTGAGACTGAAGTAAACATTCTGAATTTTTACACTGGAATAAGCCGGAATGGCATGGACTCGGAGTCGGTATGCTTTTCGTGCCATTTGGTAAGCGAACTAAACAAAATAGAAGAGATAATCGGCTTTATTACACGTTATAAAAATGTATATGGAGAGTATATTCATCAACGTTTAGCCTTTATTTTCAAGCCTTCCTGTGGATGTTTGATTTGAAGAAATAAAATACCAGTACAATATTTGAAAATATATTTGTTGTGTTTATAATGTGAAATGAATGTTTTTCCTATTTTTGAATGGAAAAAAAGCCGTTAGTATTCAAAATATGTATAGCATTTAGTGCACAGAGTGAGTGAAAAAATTTTTAAACAACATATAGTCAGTAGAATTTTAAAAGATATGATGCTGTTTCTCTTCTTTTTTGGAATGACTATAGTCGGTATCGTTAGTGACTGGATGATCAAAACTCTGGTCAATTATCATTATCTATATATTAATATGCTAATTTGCTTCGACCATTATCATCCTGACATCCCTGAAAAGGAAAGTGGAATATTCTAAATAAAACAAAAAAAAAAAATTGATGTCACTGTTAAGGGAAAACCTAGCCATATTCTGATTGGACGAGGAAAACGCATGCCATATTCTCATTGGATAAAAACTAATTAACAAAAAATTAAAACAATATGGCGGTTTTAACTTTCAGTTCAAACGTAAGTTTTCATAAAAACTCGTCAAGTTAAAAGTCAAGATAAAATATTGGGTTACAATTTTTATGCATGTGCAAACGCTTATGTATGTAAACTTTATTTTAAGCTTTAAATTTTTATGTAAAATTAAACAAACAAATTCCTTTATAAACCCTCAGAATGTAAATGGACTATTCTCGCTGATTAAGATTTAATTTATTTGTTTATCTATATTTAAAAAAAAAAAACAAAAAAAAAAAAAACAAAGAAGAAAAATAAATTCTTTTTTAAAATAATTATTATTTAGGTGCTTTTAGATAATTCATCACTGGCTTAAGGGAGATAACTCCATTTTATTGGCTTAAGGGAGATAACTTCATTTTTTCTTTATACGAGAATTAGGAACACGATCCAGAGTGCCCGTTTTGGGGAACTGGATTTTTTACATTAAAAATCGACCTTGTGTCTAACTTTGCCCTCGTGGAGAGGCAAGTAAATAGGAATTATTGCACAGTAAATAAAATTAAATTAAAACAAAAATTCATTTGGATGTTTGTACATCTATGTTATTGCGTTATTTTTGTTTATATAGTATTTACAAGTTAAATTTTATTTCTAGGATATTCTTGTTTATTAAATTGTAAGGTGCAAGTATTGTTAGGTGAAAGTACAAAATATTTACAAAACACCCTCCCCTCCCCATGTTAAGAACGGCTTTCTAAATAACGTTATTATTTCAGTGCGGTAACATAGATGCATAAGTACCATCATTTTTTATTTCGAATTATTTACTAAAAAAAAAAAAAATCCCATGGAAAGGTCCGAATTTGATTAAATATTTTTTTTAAATTCGTAGTAATGGAATTTGTTTTTACTTTTTTAAAAATATATTTTGTATTGATATGAATTACTGCACAATAAAAATAATTAGATTAAAACAAAAAAATCTTTTTTTTCTCATTTCGAATTATTTAATCAAGTAAAAATTTCATTTTTGACTTGATTACTACATTAAAAAAAAAAAAGAAAAGAAAAAAAAAACGGTGATTTTACAACTGACTTTTGTTTGGGGAGGGGGTTAAGCAGCTAATTAGACTCCGAAAATCGAATTAATCCATAAGAAGCTTATATGATAAATAAAAATTAAAAAATAAAATTATTATATGTTTATTGTGTGATCTTTATTTCAGTTAATAAATTAATAAATTAAATTATCATTGGTTATGACATATAAATAGTTACTGTCATAAGATATATTAAGTGGGAGGGGTGAATAGGTTTCAAATGGTAAAATTAAAATTCATTAAAGCAGACAACACTGAGTAAGAGGTCATTTTTACACCTCATTTTAAAGCGATCAACTGAACATTTTGATTGGATCCAAACTTGATGTAGAAAATATATATACTAAATAGTAAGTTCACAATATTGTTATGTGCTTGTGTGTTTGTGACTTTTAAAACATGTTCACTGAATAGGAAACCTTTTTTTTTTTTTTAAATCAAATCAATTTATTTAATTCTGATTCTTGTGGATTTTTTTTTTTAGCTTATTTTGAATACGAATGTTCTTTAATCAAAATTTTAAACGAAAAATTTGATCCAACTTGAAGGTTTGTACCATTTCACAGAATTTGTATAAATTTAAGAATGATAATTTTACTTTCTAATATTTGTTGATTTATGAGTTATTATTTTAAATTTATATTTAACTGAAGAAGTTACACATTGGTACTATATAAATATTCAAGTACACATATGTTGACTTACATTTTTTATATTTAAGTTGTTTTATTCATAAACAGGATTCGTAAACATTGACTTCCAAATATTTGTTTTAATTTACAATTTTGGATTATCTTTTAAGATTTATTTATATCTAAGAATGGAATTAAATCTAGCTTATGCCTAGGCTGAATAGTAATTCTGAATAGGTTTCAAATTGTAAAATTTAAATTCATTAAAGCAGACTACCTCTCAAGATTTATTTTTATCTAAGAATGGAATTAAATCTAGCTTTGTTTACTGTGATCTCAAAAATATTAAAATTACCTTAAATGGCAAATGAAAAATATGCAAGTGAATTGGCATCTGTTGATTTATGAATTCATTGTTCAAAATTTAATTCAGAAATTATTTTTGCTAAATTGATTATATATATTCCAGTTGATATTACTATAAATATTATTAAAATGAAAAAATAATGTATTTCCTACATTGAATTTCTACATTTTACTTAATAAATGCACACAAACAAAAACCAGATTGCACAAAATAACATTATTATATTGAATTTACTTTGAGGAATTCATTAACCGAATGGAAAGCATGAGTGCAATGGAGAGAGAGTCTTGCTATTTTTGTGTAATATTATCCACATATGTAAATGAGTGGGTGCCATCACAACAGCAATGGAGAGAAATAATAAAAGATATCAACAGATGCATCGAATAGGCCAGATACAACTTATGCCTAGGCTGAATAGTAATTCTGACACTGTGGTAAAATCATTTGATATCAGTCAAATGAATGTATTATGTGTTTACTGTGGAGTATTAAGATTTAGAAATGAGAATCTAAATTGTTGTCATAATTTACCAGCATTGTTACCGTATCCAGAGAAATTAGAAAGTTTATTTTAAAAGACTGATCATGAATCTGTTTCATTTTTTTTTAAATACTAGCATTTCAGGGTGTTTGGAGGTCTATGTTGAGCAAAAACAAAAAAAAGCGGTCAATTTTTTTAAACTTTTACCCCTATTATGATCCCTTAAAATTTATTGTTTTGGGCTCAAATCAGGTTATTAAGTTAGATCCATGTCCAAGGAACCTATATCTAAAATTTAAAGTGTTTAGACCCCAAATTGTCAGAGGAGTTTGGTAGAGTTCTCAAATGTCAAATTGTTAAACTTTGACCCCTTAACAGCCAAATTTCTGGCCGAAAATGAATTCCAAAGATTTTCCCAAATCTCAGTACCCTGTATATCAAATTTCGAGTATGTAGACTGAAAATTGACAGAGTTATTGCGTAGGAAAATGTACACACACACACACACACACAGAGACACACACACACACACACACACACACGTTCACTTTTATATATATAATAGATTAGAAATTACAATTGTGCATTTTCTTTTTGCATCATTCGATGTAAACTTATCTAGTCCTTCAGGGAGAGGCCCATATTGTTTTCTGCATTCAAGGCCAAACATATCATAAAATTACAACCCTGCGTCCTGATCATGACTACCCTCAGTATGGTCAACTGTGCATCATACACTCTAATGAAGCACTGCAATGCAGATGAAATGCTTTACAAAACTCTAAATGTTGTACTCAGAAAATGTCTACGATAAATGAAGTTATCCAGGAAATAAATTTTATGTAAATTTGTATACAAACATGGATTTAATCGAAAAAGAACAGCAAAAATAGCTATCAGAGAAAATAAAACAATGCTTATGTGTGAGCTGTATTTCAAAAGGGGTAAAGACATAAGGAGAAACAATTTTCCCACTTGCAATTAAATAGCTATGTTATTTGTTGGTGAGAATGGTGTCCCACCAGAAAATTGGGACATTGTAGTTTACCCAAGATATCTTACATCTCATGTCATTTAGACCCAATAAACTATCTGATTCTTTTTCTACATGGAGAATTTGGATGGCACTGTGAAATACAACATGCAGAGGAATATAGAACAAGAGTTTGTAATCATCTCACAATGCAATAATTTTAGGTTATTCGTCTTTCTTTTAGAGGTGGTTGCGGCATAATTCATCCAGCTGGAGAATTATTTCAACAATCCTTAGTGGATGTTTATGTGAAAGTTGAGGGTTGCAGGTTGCAATATCGCAACTTCAAGTCATGTTTCCTGCAATATGTGTCTATTCGAACCTGACAGATCCTCTTGATTTATGGAATAACCACAAGAACTCTATGATGGAAATTTTTTTTACACCAAGGATTTGCAATGGATCAGACTGAAAATATGGCTTTGCAATCCATAAATACAGTCCTGGTTGAAAATGGTACTGGTTGAAATGGTACTGGTTGAAAATGGTACTGGTTGAAATGGTACTGGTTGAAATGGTACTGGTTGAAATGGTACTGGTTGAAATGGTATTGTTTATTGTTTAACAATTAGTTAACTTGGATCTCTTGGAATGCAGCAAATGGAACATGAAGCTGTCTCAAATTACTCAGACATAAAAACACTGACTGATGAACAGAGACTGGTCAGTGACATTGTGATTGAATCTGTTACAATGAAGAGAAGAGTAAAAGTGCCTAAATATTCCTGTTTTTATGCGGATGCAACAGAGGGATGTGGCAAAACTTATATGTTTGATGTAATAATCTCACATCTCCGAAACAAAAAAAAACTATCGAGTATGTTATGATGCCTGGACAGGTGTTGCTTCTAATTTACTTTTAGAATACAGTACAATCCACAGTTTTTTTTTTAAATTACCTATTTCACTAACAGAAACTTCTATTTGCAATGTATCTCTCACGTCTGATCATGAAAATCATTTAAAAAATATTGATTTGATTGCATTAGATGAAGCATCTATGATCCCTCCATTTGCTTTAGATTCAATTGACAAAGCTTTGAAAGACAAACAATAATAATAATGCTTTTGGAGGAAGAAAAACATTGCTTTTGGGGGGAGATTTCAGACAAGTCCTATCCATATTATCAAGGGGAGATGGTGAGGAAATAATTGAAATTTGCATTAAGAATTCTCCTCTTTGGTTTCAGTTTAAACAATATCGTTTGTGTCAAAATATTAGAGCAACACCAAATGAAAGTGAATTTATCTCATGGTTACTGATGTTGTGATGCCTGGACAGGTGTTGCTTCTACGTTACTTTTAGGGGGAAGAACAATCCACAGTTTTTTTTAGATGTTTCACTGTAGTTCTATTTCTTGTAATAATCTCAAGTAGTTCTCCATATTTGTCTACAAAAAGGTTTGTTTTAATTCATAGTCTGATCCTAACTAATATTCCACTGATTATTCTATTGAAGGACAACCTCATTTTAATTGTTTGCTTATGTGATGAGAAGGTGTTTGCTGATGTGAGGGTTGATGTTTACAATTACCGTGGATTTTTAACGGGTACTGCTAGTTTCTTTTATTATTTGATTTCCTACTCGGAATACTGCATAAACATGAAACATTAGTGTCTGTAGGTAAAAATAAATATTGGAAATATTGTATATATATATATGTATAAATATATATGCTAGTAAGGGTACCCGGCATTGCCTGGGTGTGACGAGGTGGTGTAGTAAGGAATCCGGGGGTTGGGGGGTTGGAGGTGTTATAAAAAAGTGGTAGTATTGGGGCGGGAGGATTGAAACAACAGTAGGCAGCCTGGGCGGAGAGAGGTGTTAAAAAACAAAAAAAAGAGTGGCAGTAGGCAGGCAGGCTCGAACTGGTAATGCAAAAGAGGAAAAGAAGGTGAAAGAAAACCCGTCTTAGCTGATACATTCATCGTGAAACCGGATGTCACGAGCGTTGGAATTAAGAGTAGTCAATCAAAAGGAGATGATGACTTGTGAAAACTTGTAGAAAATTGCCCCGTTGAGGACGAAGGAAATAATGTTTTTTGGTCAATTTTTCGATATTTGAAGAGACTGAGCTTTAAAACGATCCTTATTTTGTCACGGTCCGACACGTCTGTTGAAAGTTTTTTGCAAGACATACAAACACACACATATTTTGCCTTTTATGTAATAGATTATTTAAGTATTGATCAAATCCTATGTTGGTCATCTAAATTGGTTTCAACATTACTCAGAGACAACTTATTTTTTTAAAACAATATTTTAGTAAAAAAAAAAAAAAAAATTAAAAACCATTATATCAAAGCCAAATAAACCCCATTATTTTACTATACCACACCTGTTCAAACTGAAACAAGCTTATTACAATATTCTTATGTGGATCTATATTAAAAAAAAAACAAACTTTGTGACATATTTCCATTCTATGGAGATCAGGCGTTAACGCAGACCGCATAATTTTGTTATACCATATTTCTTTAAACTGTAGCATAATTATTAAAGTATACTTACGCGGACAGATATGAAAAGTCTTTCTTAATGTTTGTGGCATATTTTCATTCTATGGAGGCCAGGCGCGAACGAAGACCCCACAATTTTAAATTTAATTATACCATCCCTGTTCAAGCTGAAACATACTTATCAAAGTATTCTTATGCGTATCTATATCCAAAATCCTTGTAAAAGGTTTTGTTTTTTATTTCCATTCTTTGGTGAGTGGGCGCGTATGCAGACCCCACAATTTTAATAAGTCACCACTGTTCAAAATGAAACATAGCTATTTTTGCTCCTTGACACCTCTCTAATCATTGTATGTGGTCATCCACCTGAAAAAAGTGTTTGAGCAGTTCTATTAGCATTCTCTGATAAGGATGCCTTAGGTGATTAGCGATAAACTAATGCCTTCTCAAAGAGAGAAGGCAAAGCCTAGGAAGGTGGACCACCTAGAACTGTACAATAACATCACACCGCAATCAACAGGGACCATGTTATTGCAGAAATGGTCTAATCTCTCTTGATTTTAGAGGCCCAGGATAAAAAAAAAAAAAATCAATTTTTGTTTTTAGAAAGCTGAAAGAAAATCTGTTTTTGTTTTTAGAAAAAAAATTGAGGGTCACCACTCAGAAGGTATTTTTCCCCTCCGTCTTCCTTATAATACAAGGAAGAGGAACGATCATCAATGACATGTCTTAATGGGTGAAAAAGGCGACCCAAAAAGAACAAATCGGTTTCACGCTCAGAGAAAAATACTTTCACTCCTCATCGTGGTGAGATTATGTATTTTATTGCTTAATAAAAAAAAATCTTGAAAATCCAATTAACAAAAAATTCCTTAAACAACAAAATTAGGCACAAGGCCCTACTCAAAGTTTGGGAGGGGAAGGGTTCAGGGTCTTTGTGACTAAAGTGATTAAAAAGGTAATGAATGTAGACTTTGGAGTCTTACTCTTGACTGGCAACATTTACCAAAATACCTCATTCACTCTATGGATCTTAAACTAACTAATAAATCCCCAGCGTTTAAGAATGAAAACTATATTTACAATTGATGAACAGTTGTCTGTGTGTTTGTGTATGCATTTTTTTTTTTTTTTTTTTTTTTTTTTTTTTTTTTTTTTTATATGGTGTGTGTGTGCATGTGTGAAAAAATAAAGTTCAATTTCATTAGAAAAAAAAAAAAAGTTTTTGAATTGAGAGAAAGATTGTTCGTGGAGTGGGGAAAAAACTAAAAAGTGTTCGTATGAAAAACAAACAATAAGTCCTACAGAGTTGTTAGTGAGACCCCCCTGTCCTAATCTAGGTGACTAGACCCCCCACTGTTTTCCGGGGAACCGAAAACAAGCAGGGCATCCCTAATTGGGGATTGGGGAAAATATCTTAATGGCAGTGGGAGAAGACAAAGCAACGGGTGGAGGAGGGTTGGAAGGTGACCTCTGAGTAGGGGAGTGACCGGGGATGTTGAAAAAACAAGGATGTGGCACAAAGGGGATGGGCAGACTCAGAGGTTCTCTAGTACCAAAAAATAAAATCAGGAGCAGGATCTCATTTATACCACCAGTCAAGAGTCTTCTTAAGTTTTTCTTAGCTAGAACCTAAGCGGGGTGGGTTCCGAAGGCCCCAGCACCGCCCGTGCCATGCTTAAGGAGGGAACACGTATTGAAACTTGACTCCTCGACGGATGCACAAGCTAGTGCTGTGCACCCACCTCTTGTCGAAATCCGTTCTAGGCAACCTCCTCCAATCGCATCTGATCTTCACCTTAAGCTGATGTTTAAAGTAAACGATCAGATCACGATCTGGAACAGATGTCCCTTCGTGGACCAACTTGAGGCGCGTGATCCAAATCACCATGCGCGCTACTGCCAGGATCGCCAGGAAAACCATTCTTTCCTCCCTGGGGAACGGCGGCTCCATGTTGTACACAAAAACCCTTCGTCGAGATCGAGCGGACATTCGGCATCGATGCGAGCCGTTACCCCCTCGACGTACTCCAATAAGGGCTGGATCCGGCTGCAACTAAAAAACGCGTGCCCGATCGTTTCGGGCTCGCGTTCGTCACAGCGCGGACAGAAGCCACTTGTATTTTCTTTATACCGGCGGAGTACGTCGAGAAGGGGCAGCGCGTTACGGACCAGTCGCCAGGTGAGGGAAAATTCCGAGTTGTTCAGAATCTCCCGTCCCGGCGCCCAACTCCAATGAGAGCGGACAACCCCCATCGACCATCCCATCCGCCTACAAAGTGGATCCTTCGCGGTCCCCTCCACTAGCTCCCGATATAGTTTCTTTCTTGGCTGATCGAGGACACTGGTCCCCGGCAAAGCTCTAAGAGCGGTCCGGCATTCGGAGAAGAACTTAGACTCCCCCCTCGGCCTACGACGACCTTCTACCGAGGAGTTGGATTTGAGATTGGGAAACGCGTTCTCAACCACAGGGACCCAAGGAGCGTCTTCTTCAAGCGAACGACCCAAGAAAGCCAATCTCTCGGCATTTCTATGACACAAGAGACTGGGCTGACCCAGGCCTCCCTCGCTCGGCTTCTGGACACAGACCTCTCTGCAGACATAATGCTTACCCTCCTTCCACAATAGTGAATCGAGGCACCCTTGTAAGCGGGTTAGTCGTTCTGCAGGGAGAGGAAGTACAGACAATCGGTAAAGGATGAGCGGGAAGACGTATGTAGCGCACGCCTCCGCCCGACCCTTCAAGGACAATTTCCTTCCAATCCAAGTCTTCACCGACGATTTGACCTTGCCATATACTTCCGACCAATTCTTTTCCAGCTGAAGTCCCGGTCCAAACCAGATACCGAGAATACGGACCGGTCCATCGGTCCAGCTGAAAATACCTGGAAGCGAGTTTACCCCGGTCCAGGCCCCCAACCGCAGGCCGACAGACTTGCTGCGGTTGAACATGGCCCCTGTAACTTCTTCGTATCGAGCGAGCGCCTCGACCACCGCTTGAACGTCCGTGTGGCAAGACACGAACACGGTGACGTCATCAGCGAACGCGGAAACCCTGGCTCGTGTGCCTCCAGGGAGGGCTATTCCGCGCAGGACTGGTGTAGCCGCCTCGTCCCTTAACTTGCGAAGGAGGGGTTCCAACGCCAGGACGTACAACAGAGGCGACAGCGGACAGCCCTGACGCACCGACCGAGAGACAGCGAATGACTCCGACAGCTTACCGTTGATCTGCACCGCTACCGTCGGCCTATCATACAGGACAAAGATCCACTTGCGGAAGTCCGGATTAAATCCGGCGGCCTCTAGCACAGATCCTAGGAACCGATGGTCGACCCTATCGAATGCCTTGGACTGATCCAAACTGATCAGCGCGGCTTCGGCGTCGTCTTCTGTCCCCTCTATGATCGAGCGTATCAAGTGCAAATTGTCTTGAATCGATCTCCCCTTCACAGCATAAGTCTGGTCCGGTTCGATCAAGTCAGTGATGACAACCTGCAAGCGATTCGCAAGAATCTTTGCCAAAATCTTTAACTCTGTGTTTAGCAGAGTCAAGGGCCTAAAATCATCAAAGTTTTCCCTCCCACCATGCCGTTGACCTTTCCTCAGCAATGTGATCACTCCCTTGGTCACCTGTCCAGGGATGGAACCCTGGGCAAACCAATGGTTGAACATATCCTTCAGAATAGGGACCAACATGGGCGACAGCCTCACGTAGAACTCGTAGGGTAAACCATCAAGCCCCGGGGATTTGTTGTAGCCGACCTGCTTCAACGCAGTAATGACCTCATGTTCAGTAACAAGACCATCACAGCTAGCTGCCCGAGCCGCCGTGAGGCGGGGCGAGTCAGCCAAATAGCTGCCAAACTCATCGACCCTGAGTCCGGGTAGTTGGGTGAAGCGCTCCGATAGATGCTCCCGAAACCCCTCGCAGATCTCCCGAGTCGAAGCTAGGGCGTGTCCTTCCAGGTTATGTACTTTACGAATGTACCCGTCCGAACCGCGCCTTAGAGCAGCCTTACGCTCAACAGCGTCAACATTCACAGCCTCGTTGGAAACTTTCATTAATCTGGCCCTAACTACTTGACCTTCATACCGCTCGCTAGCCAAGCGGTTGAGGTCTTGTTTAGCTAGTGCTGCCTCTAGGGGATCCCCCCTCTCCACCGCCCGGGTCAGCTTATCCTCTAAGCGCTTCTTTGCCTTAGCCTTATCTAACGCGAGGCGTTGGCTGTATTGGACAGAGAAGCGCCTAATCTTGGCCTTAAGACTAACCCACCACTTACTCCCTGTAACCGCCCCCACTAAAGCCCGCTGAATTAATTCTGTAACCTTCAACCGGTAGTCCTCCAACTCCAACAAGGTGCTGTTGAACTTCCAGTATCCGGCTAGTTTAGGCCTAGCACTTAAGTTCAAACGGGCCATAACGAGTTTATGGTCCGAGTGTCCTAACCAGTGGAACGTGGGGCACGATAGAAAGTCTACGTCACCTCTTCTAACTAACATCCGATCCAAGTAAGTACTCGGATGGGAAGGCGTTCCAAGATGCCACGTCCACATCTCCCGCCCCGGATGGTCCAGCCGGAATCTGTCGACGAGATCGCACGAGGCCATCAGGTCGAACAGAGTGCTGTCACACCGCACCGACCTACTAGTCCCCCCGACCTTATCTATTTGGGGATCAAGGATCGCATTCCAATCACCCATTAGCACTAACCGTTCCGGATCCACTAAGAAGCCCTCCAACCGTCGAAAAAAGGATGCCCTCTCTACAGCAGAATTGGGAGCATAAACCGCGACAATCCGAAACACACTACTATTAACGGCAACATCAACAACAACTAGCCGCCCGTCCTCGCCTGCGTGAACAACATTCACCGACGCTGACAGGGTGCGACTCACTAGCAAGGAGATTCCACGACTATTAGTATTGCCATATGCTGAGTAAACATCGTAATCGTTCACCAGCACCTGACAATCCTCGTCACAAATAAAGTGGGTCTCCTGGATAGCGGCGATATCTACCTTAAGGGACACCAAGTCTCTCACAACGCGCGAGGCCCTGCTTCGACACCTGATGCCCCTCACATTCAATGTAGCCAAGTTCAAAGCCATGCTCACTTACCTTATTCAGTGTCACAGACGGGTCTGAAATCCTTGGCAGTGAGGACGTGGCAGGCCTGGCCGAGGCTGCCGGTAAGTAAATCTGCTGAGGGTACTCCGTCCTTGGCCACACCTCCCACGTCCAGGGGGAAGGTTAGTTTGAGTGCCCTGTAGAATGAGGGGTGTATATACACAGGGACTCTGCCCTCACACTTATAGAAAAAGTTTTTCAGTGACGGATGGTCCCTGTCCACCAGCTGCTGGCCCGGGATCGCATCCTTAGCTGCTTTAATCATGGCCCAGAGGGCTTGAGTTCTTGTATCCTTGTTGACCCTCACAAAGGTGGTCAACATGGGAGCGTCTTTAAATTTTGTTGGGTCCGCTACGCTGTCACCATCCACGTAGGCGAGACCCCTCAACTTGTTATACCGGACCTTTTGTTGTCCTTTGAGGTCCGGAGTTGTGTGGTGCGGGTCCAGTTCGCATATTCTGCCCCCTGGCAGGAATGGTAATTTTTTAGTTCTTTCCGTGCGAACTGGCCTTGTTGGGGAAGGGGGGCTTTTAGGTTGGGGGTGAGGGGAGGGGGGTGGAGTGGGGGTAGTTGACACAGTTTCTTCCTGGGGTGGTTTATCACAGGATGGGGGTGGTGAAAGGTCTCTTGGGGCTTTGGGGAGATCTGGGGAGGGGGGTAGTTGCTCGGGCTGCTGAGGTAGTGGGGTGGCAGGTTGCTTAACTTGCGGGACTGCTGAGGTGTCTTTATCAGTAGGAGTTGGGGGGTCGGCTCGTGTCTTCCTGCTCTCCCTCCTTCTGGCCCTCCTGATCTCTGTGGCGCTCAGTTTGGACGGAGCTGCCGTTGCCTCCTCTTCCTCAGACACTACCTCCTCCTCAGACTCTTGTAATTTCCTCTTGTTTGAGGAGGGGGGTGCCTGTGTCTCCATGGCCTCTTGTTTTTCGGGTTGGTCTCTGGTCACCGTCTGTGGGGATGACTGTTGGGGGGTCTTCCCTTTTTTGGTGACCGTAACCCAGCCCGCAAGTGCTTCTGGGAGGCTTGTGGTCGGGGCAGGAGCGGAGGCTTTGACTGGTGCTGCTACTCCTACCTTTCCGGTTGCCCTGGGCGGGTTCCTGGTCTTCTTGGGGCAGTCTTTGGCCATGTGCCCCTGTTGTTGGCATTGCCAGCAGTGGGGCTTTCTCCCTTCCACTATTAGGGAGAGGGTCCAGTCCCCGAACTTCAGCGTCGCCGGGATTCCAAAGAAGCCGGCCTTGTCCAGGACCATCTGGATCTTGTAGTCCCCGGTCATTATATTCTTTTGACCGCGGACTGGAGTTACCTCCTCGACGTCCCCGTACTGGCTGAGGATGGCTCCCAGTTGGTCTGCATCCATGTAACAGGGGACGTTCAAGGCGGAGACGTTTGTCCTTCTCCTGTTCAGGTACACCGGCTGCAGCTTGATATTCCTGCTCTGGTGTACAGTCCTGGACAATTTGTCGGCGGCTTCTGGCGTGGGGAGCAGCACATCCCACTGTGCGTAGCTCCGTCTGCAGACGTAACTGGCTGGGATGTTCTGCTCCAGTAGGAGTTTCAACATGGTGTCTTTGTTGACCCCCGTCAGACCCCTCGTCTTGGTGTCTGATGTGATGAAGGAGAGGACTCTTTTCTCCAAGCCTTCGACCTGACCCGGGAGGGGTTTGATTGTGTTCCCCTCCGTATAGTCTTTGTACTTGGAGTCAAAGAGCCTCTTGTAGTCCTCCGGCTTCTTCTTGTTGGGTTGTGCTTTGGGGCCCCATGCTGATCCTCCCTCCGGTTGGGTGTTTGCTGGTCCGGGGACAGGAGTTGTAGGTGAGGCAGCTGGCCGCTCCGTGCCCGTTGTTGTGCCTGCAGCGCCTGGGGTTTGACCTTTACCAGTCAGAGTTGGCCAGTCCGCATTGGTCCTCGCGTGCTGGCTTACTCTGCTTTCCGGGTCGTTCCCCTTAGGTTTCTTGTTCTGCTGGATGGCTTTCGGAGTTGTAGGTGCCTCCCCTCCTGGGGATGTGTTCCCAGCAGCGGCTTTTGCAGTCGCAGAGGTGGGGGGTGGTGCTGCTACCAGTTTACGTTTGTTGGAACTGGTCAATGCGTTTACCCCCACCTGGGTATTCCTCTTCCCGTCATTACCCTCTTGGGGAGTGCTGCTGGGTGGGATGATGGTTTCCTCCTCGAACAGCGCTTTTAGAGAGGCTAGGGTTGCATCGAGTAGCTCCTCTGTTTTTCCGGCGGCGTTGTTTACCTCTGTCTCTTCAGGTGAGAGGGAGTTGCCCTGTTGGGGAGCCAGAGACAATGGTCTCGCAGACCCGTCCGCCTGTTGGGGAACTAGGGATGCTGTAGGTGCAGCTTCCATTGCTTTTCCCCCTGCCGTTCTTCCGGCATCTGCGCAATTCGACGGGCTGCCCTCATGGGGAGCAGCAGTTGCAGGTGGTTTTCCAGGGGTCGCCGCGGGCTGCGGCCCTACCCCTTGATCTGTTCTCAAGGTCGCCGCGCGCTGGGGCCCTACCTTGTCTTCTGGCGCCTTCCTGCCGGGAGATGCATTGGTTCCCTCACATGGGGAGTCGTCTGCGGGGGAGATGTTGCGCATTTGGGGTGACGTGCCCCTCCTGCCTGGCATCGTGGCGGTAGCACTGGCCGCTGCCCAAAGTGTAGCTGGGAGAAAAGAAAACCCAGGGGAGTGGAGGGGGTGAAGCAGACTCAGAAGAGAATAGTGTTTTTGACCTCCCCTCACGGGGATGTCGGGTTAGCAGCTCAGATCCCCCCGCGAGGGGGGAGAGCAGAGAAGAAAGACGCAGTGGGTGCTAGCGGGTCAGAGTGCCGCGTCGCAATTAAGAGAGAGAGGGGATAGGCATCCCTGCCCACAGAGGGGAGCAGAAACGAAGCACCCGCCCTACCCCACGTCACCCTACCCACTAACTACCCCAACGGAAGCGAGAAAGAAAGCCCTGTCTGCTCGATCCACTGGGAGAGCAGCGAAGATAGACAAAAGTTTGGGCCTGGCAGGTCAGAGTGCTGCTCAGGCAATTAAGTGGTGAGAAATTAGACCATCCCGCTCCATATTATATCTCGTTCAGCCTCGAACACTCGCCAATGTTGCTCATTTGCATAATCAGTAATAAAATTCCATCCAAATTAATTATTAAAGTAAAACATACTTTTTATTTTCACAGCTTTTCATTAATGTTAACAATTATAATTATTTTATGAAAAAATTTCTAATATAAATCTTAGTTTTAATATATTAATGACACAATTCTTTTTCTTTATGATAATCACTTATTAACAGGAAGTCAATTCAAGGGAGATAATTTATACTAAATTATGTCGGCAGTTGTTTCGATAAGTAATTATTTTTTTGTAAAAATAGTAATTCCAGACTAAATATATAGATCAAAACAAGAAGTTCATTTTTTTTAGATCTATTTAAAAGTTTTATCTTAAAAACTTTATTTCAGATAAAATTTTGGAAATTGCTTACCTAGTGTTATAACAGTTGCACGCACGAGCACGAGTCGACTACTATTTCTACTACTACAAACTTCAAGTTTATTTTCCGTTTAGATTTAATCAAGTTTTATTAGAAAAGACCCTGAACCCTTCCCCTCCCCAATTTCTTGTAGGGCCTTGTGCCTAATTTTGTTGTTCAAAAATCTTTTGTTTTTTACTTAATTGTATTTTCAAAATTTTTAAAAAGCAATAAAATATATAAACAAGTTTTATTAGAAGGCGATTTTGTTAATAGAATAAAGTTTTATTTAAAAAGTAAAATCTTGAATAAAATAATTATTTAAAATCATTGTATTTTATTTAGACAAACAAATTTCAAAAACATTTTAAACTTTTGTTTCAACACGGATTACAAATGTGTACGTGTTGACTTAGCATGAAGCCACAATAGCATGGGGTGCCCGTGCCCGACTGCCCGGTGCCCGGGTGAGGTAGGAGTCGGTTTTCATACAATTTTCCATATTTATGACTTATGATGTTTATGGCTGAAATAAAGTTTTAACAAAATGACTAGCAAAGTAGTTAGATGACTCCCGACCACCACTTCAACCTACTGGCCTAAATGTCTTGGACCCCAAATGAGGTTCTGGTAGTAGATAATACCAGAGCGTAGAGCACTAAATAATTACTTATGACTTATCTAGGCACCGCCAAAAATGGCCGCAAAATCAAGTTGTTGTTGTTTTTTAAAACTAAATTACATTTATTAAAATCCATTATTTCTGAGTAACTTTTTTTTTCCAGAAAGATAAAACCCTGAATTTTATCATATAGAAAACAGAATAATGTAAAACTTTTTCTACTATTTTTAATTCAATTTTAAATGTTAAATTTTCCCAAAAAGTTAACAATTGACATTTTTTGTCTTGCACAAAAAACGTACTTAAATATTAAAAAAAAAGGGTTTTTGAAATAATTAATTTATTTATTTATTGTGGAACTAAGATTTAGGATGATTTTCTAAGAGAATATGCAAAAATATTATAATATAAGTACCTGAATTTCAAATAATTCCACTTATTCATATAGGTAACCAGATATTTCGCGTCGTCGTAGAGTTCAGATCGACTCTGTTTACGTTTTCTTTTGATGGGAAGAAAACTATGGAAGACCAAACAGGCCAAAAAAACTTATTTTTCAGTGACGAAAATTTCAATGTATTATTAAACTGAGGCTGGCCAGTACCAGATGGGTGACCATTTGTATGAGTTTGGTTTTTAATGTGTATGTGTGTGGGGGCCAGGCTCCCCAAAATGGGGGGGGGCAATTTAAAGCAGAATAAAAAAAAATTATTTCAGCGCGTTTGGTCCACCGTAGTCGAAAGACGGCAAACGTTTTCAAACGAGATCGAAAAAAATGATGCTATTTTTAACAGAAAGGGCACAATATTTATCGAATTTTTTTTTTGTATCGATTATTCAAAGCATGCCCTGTTTAATAATGGTCATGCATTATTCGGCTCGCTAAAAAAAAATTGTTAATTTATTTATCAAAAATTTTAAAATGGCTTTTTTCGTATAAATATTAAAAAAAAATTTTTTTGTTTTGCTTAACTTAAATTAATTATTTTACTTAACATATTCACCGAATTTCACACTTCAAAACTCAAAAGCGGGATAATTAAACACAATCGAAGTTCTGATATTCAGACGTCAAAATAAGGTATGCAAACAATTTTTTTTTTTTTTTAATCTATAATTCTGTCCCTTACAACAACACAATATGTTTTGTTCAGTTTCAGATGATTATTTTAAGCATATTTGTTCCCACTTCAAAACAAGGGGGGGTTTTGTAAGCAAAAAAAAATATATATATAAATATCGTTTATGAAAAATAAGTACACTGTTATAAAGTTCATTCTTCTCCTAATAATCGCTGAAAATTTCGTATTGATCGGATAATTACCTGATTTTTGGTAGATTTTTAAAAAGACGGTCCGTCAAAAAGTACTGACCTGCCCCCCTCTCCCCAGTTTTGGCGGTGCCTTTATCCAAAGCTAGACTCTGTGAGTTTATCCTACTTATATAATTCCGAATTTGTTTTTAAATGATTTTATTTACAAAAAAAAAAAAAAAAAGAAAAAAAAAGTGTTCATAAAAATTTCATCGTTGGGAATGGAACGTCAGCCTCTGTGTATTATTCTTCCTATTTACTTTGCCTCCCCACGAGGGCAGAGTTAGACACCAGGGTCGTTTTTTAATGTGGAGAAAAGGAACAAAAATCAAAATTAAAAAATGTTTTAAAATTGGGTTTAAGTAGGCCCCCCCCCCAGTATGAAAGGGTGGAAGCGGTATTATGGTAAAAGAAGATGCTAGCTAAGAGAGATTTTATTTTGTTTAAGTTCTAAAAAAACGAGATTGACTAACCGACATCACCATTTTTTTGAGTTGGCCTTGTGCCTAAATTTTTTGTTCATTGATTTTTGTATTTTTACATTTTAACATGAATAAAAGATTTGATATCTAAAATTGTCTCAGTCGTGAAGGATTTCTCATCCACTAACCAAGAAAAAGAAACTGAAGTATAGCATCAGAACAGATACTACACTTTGAGTTATATTTTTTAAAAATTCATTCTGAAAGTTTACAAACAAAACAGAAATAAACAAAAAAGTTAGGCACAAGGCCACTAAAAATTAAGGTATTGTCGATGGTCATCCTCGTCACGGTATCTTTGTTAGTCTGT
>NC_136495.1:122806173-122836173 GCF_053919585.1 Euprymna scolopes
AGTAATCAAAATAAACAGAAATAAATAAAATAAATAGAGTATAATATATTTTCATTTTAAATTCCCATATATATATATATATATATATATATATATATATATATATATATATATATGTATATATGTCGGTACCTCCTTTCAGTCTCGAAAGACAAAGAATACCCCTGTAAGGGCAACTGTGCGTGTAGTTGTGAAGCAAGGATTGCGCAATATCTAACTGCACCTCTTCTGAATCAGCACTGTTCGAGTCCAGTGGCAAGGAGAAGTCCAGGACAACTGAAAACAATGCCGAGATAAGCAGAGAGCACATATAGCACCTGGAAGTCCCAAATGGTCATCCATTTAGTACTGACCAGGTTCAGCGTTGCTTATATATATATATATATATATATATATATATATATATATATATATATATATATGTGTGTGTGTGTGTGTGTGTGTGTGTTTGTCTGTGTGTATGTGTGTGCGTGCGTGCGTGCGTCTGTTACATTATATATCTGAAAAATGCTCAATCTATAAGTAGATTATTATAGTAGTGAAAACATATGCTTATAGCAAGTAAGCTATATATAAACTTTTGTGCAGTTTTTATTGCCGTAACTAATACATATTCATATGCATAATAGTATGAGACAATAAACTACATGGAAAAGTTTACGGTTCATTTCATCGTCTTCGCTATGTTCTCTCAAACTTGAGTGAAAGAGTTAAGAAAATTGTACTCCTAAGACCAAGCAGAACACTTAGTGCAGGGGAAAAATAAACTGAGGTGTGACATTAGTTTTTCAGACAGGTTAGATTGCAATGAGTAAAATCGAAGAGTATGTCTAGTCTCGGGGAAGGAGAACTCGTATATGATATCACTTTTTCGGATTAGTTCCCTCAGTTATACGCGAAACAGCAAGATAAACAAGACTCCCAACACTCGTTTGAGAAATTAATAGAGGGAAATAAACACTACAATGCAATTCTCGCGATTGGTGCAGATGTCTTGGCAATGGATAACATTGTAGGGTAGACTGAAGCTTCTAACTCATTGGAGAAGGTCACTGATTTGATGAGTATCAATATTAGAGGCGGGTGCGTAATACTGAGGTTAAATACGAACATTTCCATTGAGTTAGGTTAAGCGGAAAAGTGAAAATTTCCATTTGAAGTTAAATGTTTAGAATATTAAAATCGCCGGAGAGATGTAGATGATAAATTAAAACCATTCGTTCTTCTGGGGCTATATATATATATATATATATATATATATATATATATCTCTCTCTCTCTCTCTCTCTCTCTCTCTCTCTCTCTCTCTATATATATATATATATATATATATATATATATATAGAGAGAGAGAGAGAGAGAGAGAGGAAGAGAGAACGGGGTGGTATTTTTTAGACAGCTATTCCCATATTCCTACAAAAATGGGTATAATATACACTGTAAAAGAAAAAAAAAAACAACAAAAAGATGATCAATCTCAAATGTTTGTGTGAGATAATTATCAACATTTAAAACCGTAGATATTAAGAACAAACCGACACACCGGTTACCGTTAGATCACTGAAGTTAAGCGACGTTGAGCCTGGCCAATACTAAAATGGGTGACCATTTGGTAATAGCAGGTTCAGTATGTGCCCAGAGCTTGAAGAGCGATTAGCGCCGCTAGGCTATTGTTGCTAAAGACATGCCGCATGGAATAATGCAGTGCCCCTACGATCCCGGAGGGTAAAGAAACACGTTCACCACATCCACTGCAACAAAGAGAGAGAGAGAGAGAGAGAGAGAGAGAGAGAGAGAGAGAGAGAGAGAGAGAGAGAGAGAGAGAGAGAGACGTCACTATTCACTGAGCAATAGCACATGACGTCAGCAAAACAAGATTTTAGTTGAGTAGCAAAAGACTCTTACAACGGCCTGAAATCAACGAAATGTGTCCGTAGTGCCACACAGGATCAAAATAGACGTGGGATTAGCAAATCTTGTTGTACAGCGGGGGATGATATATGGAAGAAGAAGATGCTTCATACTTTTCTGCTCGGAGATCCTTTGTCTTCTTCCTGCTGGACACTTTGATGAATGCCCACCACACTGACACAATAAGACGACTTTTTTTTTTTTTTTTACAAGGTGGTCACCACTTGTCAAGGCCCGGAAGCAACTCAGGGATAAGGGTTATTGTAAGTACAGTACGTTAGTGTAGATATTTAAAGTGTCTACTTAAGGGGGCGGTTCATCAGGAATTTGTTTACGTTGGACTTGAAGACATCCAAGTTGTAGTCAGGAGGGAAGCAGGCAGACGGAACAAAGTTCCACAGGCGTGCATTTCTAAGAAAGAAGCTTTGTTCATGGAATCTACGTTTTGATTTAGGCATAGATAAAGAGTGGGGAAAGTTTTTGACAGTGGTTTCAGCTAGACGGGTGTTTTTTGTAAAAGATTGGCGAGGGGTGACCAGAGATTGGAGTTCAGACGAGCACCTGCCATGGAAATAACAATAAAGCAAAGATAGGCTTGCAACGTCTCTTCTGACTGAGGTATACCTGACTTTTCTTATTTGTGAACCACAGGACAACGACTTGATATTATAGATAAATATAAATTTATTTCAGATACCTCAGTGTTTTACAGGAGTCTGCTACGTCTACATGTTGTGTTAGCCCAGCATCGCTTCCCGGCTTTCTGGAGCACGTCTTCACCCCTTTGGTGACAAAATCCAAACTCCCTGCTCTAGTCTTTTTAACCCGTCAGTTCCGGTGACGTACTCGATTAAAGGATACGTCTCTTTAACGTGACCTCCGGTCACCTATCTAAATCTGGCGTGACCAATGCCCCTTATCAATTATTGCTTTGGATTTCTAAATTCTTATGTTTATAGCTAACTACAGTTAATTCTATAAACATATTGCTTAACTATTTACACAATTAAATTTCAGCTAAAGTTATTTTACCAAAACAATATTTATATTCTTAGCCAAGCAAGGTCACTGGTGTTGTCCACCTATCACTAGATAGAAATATAGATCGATCGATAGATAGATCGATCGATAGAGGGAGGGATAGATTGATCGATCGATAGATAGATAGATAGATGGAGAGATAGATAGATCGATCGATCGATAGATAGATCGATAGAGAGATAGATCGATCGATAGATAGATAGATAGAGGGAGAGATAGATCGATAGATAGATAGACAGATCGCTAGATAGATAGACCGATAGATATATAGATCGATAGATAGATAATAGCTAATAAACACTTTTAACCCTGCGATTATCTCACAAGCTACCACACACAAAAAATATACGAGGGTCGTTCCAAAAGCAATACCTCCTATCATTTTAACTCATAAACTAAAACGTTGAAAAGCTATGAAGACGGGAGTAGTACTATTAAAACGAGTGAGCTTTTGTGTTCTACTTTTCTTTTTTTTTTTTTACATAGTTCACCACCCTCCCAATGCACTTTTGCAAACCTCTTTTGATGCCGCGGCCGTAAAAACCCGGAGTACGCTTTGTCATTCACGTCTCCATCGCCACTCTGAAATCGACGAACTCATCTAATAACTGTGCTAACATAAACTACATCGGCTTCGGAAACGTCCAACAGGAGCCGCTGGATGCTGATCTGCTCAATTTTTTTTTCCTGCATGGAGGAATTCAATGATCTGTAACACGTTCTTTCTTAGAATCTCACATCGTCAATATTTGCAACAGACAGATGAATGCATAAGCTCAATCATCATAACAGTGCAATTTGCAATCCCCTCTTATACATTCGGGTTGAATAAAAATAGGGGACATTACCTTTGGAACATCTCTCGTATATAGTTTGTAGAAGTTGGTTGCTTAAAACAAGCCCTATTCGATATGAAGTGGGTCTTTACGGCTTAAGAACTCACTTTAGTTTAATTGACGCAAAACCAAAAAATCAATTGTAAACGTTTTATTGTATACTATTAATTGAACATAAGTTGTTTTTACTAAAAGAAAAATAATTTTCGTCGGTTTTCCAGTGTTACTAGCGTCTAATTGAACACAATAGATCTCATATTTTTGTATTATTCGAACATATTTATTGACTTATTCCCTCAATTATTCGACCAATGTAACCTCTGGTCTTCTTAAGATGCATGAACATGTGGCGTCACGGATAAAGTGCTAAGTCGTAATTAATTCGAACTGATAATCTTCTGAAGTTTGAAGGCGATACTAAAAATGCAATTAACAGTTAACTAAGACTTCTACCCAGTTTGAGAAGACGCACCTGAAGAAGGTCGGATGTTACAATAGCCGAAACGTTGTGAGTATAATATCTAGGAGTAGAACAGTAGTCCGAATAATGCCAGAGAGCCCACACTATTCAACCATGGCGGGTTGAACCGGCTTTGACCAAAAATGTAAGTTTCATGCCGCCCCCAGTCATCTGTTTATCCCGATCAGGGGAATTTACGACGTTAGTTCTTTGCAGTTTTTGCAAGGAGGTATCGACAACCTCCTACATACAGCGCTTAGTATTCCCAAATGGTCACCCATGTGATACTTATCATGCGTAACGTTGCTTAACTTCGATGATCTAACGAGAACCAGTGCATCAATATGATTATGCTGTATAATCCAAATAATCCAAATTATCAATTCTCACCTAAAAAAACAAAAAACAACAAAAAAAAAAAACAACAAAAAAAAAAAAACGAAACATAAGATCTGATATAATTATGATTTGGGCAAAATTGATTCCATTGTCTACGATAGTATACATTAGGCAAACCACGCACCCCCTGTTTTAATTGGCAACAATAGAAGTAATGATTACTTGATTAATTACGTACTTGGAAATTATACTGCGATGTCAATTTCACATCCGCTTTCTCCCAGATGTCACCTTGATGCCCATACTTTTTCCAAACTTGGTTATAAGTTCCCAGTAGTGACGTCCGAGTATAGACGTTCAAACCGCCCATTTTGAAACCATTCATGTGATAGAAGAAACGAATCTGAAAAAAAATAAAAATAAAATAATAATGCTGGAAAATTTGATAATTTTAATTAACGTCTGTCATCAGTTTTTTTTTTTTTTAATAAAAACACTTCTTTAAAAATTGATTTGAACATATTATTAGTTCATTATTTTTCCCTCAAAAAAAATAAAAGATAGATGCATAGAAAGCTTCTTGTCAGTCACTAATATAACTCGAATAAATAAGTAAAACAATTGCATAAAAAAATACTAACCGAGTGATTCGTCTACGCTGGGCTTTTCAACTCTTCTGGAATTTCGTAGCCAATGTTAGAAGTTAGTGATATCTATCGAATATTTTTCACCCATTTTCTTATTGAGGAAATGTTCAGATTTATAATAATGATCGACATTTCTGAAGTTTTAGATGGAGATTGGGTAAAACTCGCGGAGAACGCTCTGTTTTGCGGTTGTTTTAAAAATTGAACGGAAATTTCAATTTCATTCCGTTTTAATTTTTTTTCTAAATTGCGCATGCGCTCCAAAAATCGAAAGTAATTGATAATATAATAAAAATTAAGTTAAAAAAATGGATAGTACGACCATCAATATGTGCACAATTGCAAATATAAGAATTTTTATGCAATAGTAAAATTTTGGGAACAAGAAGATTTAAGTAGGATGTTTCTCATTGAACATGGAATATTGTTTAAAATGGTCATATGTCTGAAGTGCTAAATTCCGAAAGCCGTTATTATCATGGGGAGGTTGGGGTGTCTATTCCGAAAGCCGTTTTTAACATGGGGAGGTTAGGGGTGTCTATTCCGAAAGCCGTTTTTAACATGGGGAGGTTAGGGGTGTCTATTCCGAAAGCCGTCCTTAATATGGTGAGGCTGGGTATGTCTATTCCGAAAGCCATTCTTAACATGGGGAGGTTGGGATGTTTATTCGCTGTAAGCATACCCGAAAACCTATCAAAGTCGACATTTCTAATGTGAGTTGGACTAACATGTATAACAAATTTACTTTTTTTCGCTTAAAAATTAAATTATTTCGTTTTTCTTAATAAAATTTAAATTTTATATAAAAAAATCTTTTATTAAATATGTATAGAAAGTATGATTGCTGAATGTTATTCTTTCGATTACTTTTGTTGGGGCGCATGCACAATTTAAAAATATTAAAATGAAACAAAAATTAAATTTCCGTTCCATTTTTAAAACAACCGTAAAACAGAACGTTCTCCGCAAGTTTTACCGAAGATTGTCTGTAAAGACACGTTGCGCCGTGATTAAAGTACTTAATTGTAAAAGTGATATTATCCTGAAAGTTGAAGGTTCAATCCTCAATGTGGGCGACCGAAAAATACAATTGCTAATTACTTAGGACCTCTGCCCAGTCATAACTGACGGAACAAGAACATGCTACCCCCGTGAAGTAAATAAGTGGTTCCATTCGAAATTCCGTGAATATTCCCGATTTTGATAGAGGGATTCCTGCGATCGACAAGATACAGGTCGGAGGTTGCATCGACCTAAACGTTGTGAAAATGACTCTCAATATGAGAACAGTATTCGAAGAATCCAAATAATACGAATAATGATCGATATTGATTAGCTAGGAAACATCTCGAGCATTATAGAAAAACAAAACAATTGTCTACTGTGAGATTTAAACTCATGATGACATAAACTATTAGAACTGAAAGCGAATACTTTATCCACAAAGCCGTCGATATTACTGTAATCCCGTGGAAGGTAACAGTGGTCTAGTGGTTAAGGGCACTGACTAACGACCTGGGTGACCCAAGTTCGATTCCAGTTCATTCCACAAAATATCACTTTCACTTAAGATGTTGGCAACCTTCACGTGGCCCCCTCCCGTAATCCCTGATGTCTTTCTAGAAATAATTTTTACTAGGAAAATATCGAGGAAACCAACGCCAACAATAGAATCTACGATATGATGATGATGACTATAATCCCGGAAGTGAATTAACGAAACTCCTTTTCAACAACACCGCAATGGACATCGGCAAATCTCAGCACCAACGTTCACTCTCAGCCGTCAAAACTTCAACAGACTGTCTTCTTTAATTCGTATTCTTAAAGTAGTTGTTGTTCTCATATGCGAATGAATGCCATCTATGAAAAATAGATCTAACCTAAAAAACGAGTTCTTTTTTTTTTCTTTTTACTGAAAATCAAATACCTAACGTATGGAACAGTCCACACACTTCAAAGCTGTTAACCCTTCATTTTCTTTTAGATTGTAACTGCAATATATAATGGCCCTTTGTAGTTTCAACCACTCTTACAAAAATAGTTTGTCTTTTTAACGTACGTAATGAGTTCGACGTAGAGAATTTTACCTTTTTGCATAGATTCAAAATAGCTCGATTATCTCAAATATAAATTAAAAAAGATCTTCGTATTATTTTGATTCATCGGACCACTGTTCTCATCTTGAGTGTGATTTTCACAACGTTTCGATCCGCGCTACAGGTTAGAGTACTTGGCACAGTGGTTAGAGTACTTGGAAAAATCAATTGTAAAAGTGATATTCTTCTGAAGGTTCAATCCTCAGTGTGGGCGATCAAAAAATACAATTGCAAATTACTTAGGACTTCTATCCAATCATGACTGACGGATCAAGAGCACGTTAAGTAAATAAATTCGAAATTCCATCCAAATTCCTGAATTCGACAGAACCATTCCCGAGTTCGACAAGATACATCTGAAGAAGGTCGGAGGTTACATCGACCGGAACGTTGTGGAAATCACACTCAATATGAGAACAGTAGTTCGATGAATCCAAATAACACGAATAACCAATCCTCATCTCAAAAATTCAGAAACGTCAAAACAGACTTTATTAAAATCTATCTATCTATCTATCTATCTATCTATCTATCTATCTATCTATCTATTATTATATACAAAGGAACTTTGTGTGGGAGTTCGATCCTTATGAACTCTGAAACGGCTGGGCCTATTTTTATGAAATTTCACGCAAATGTACTCTATGTATCTGGCAGGGGTTTTAGATAGGTCTTGTATCGGAATGTCCCAATAAGTATCGATGATCGATAATCGAAAAATCCGTTGAAAGAAGGAACAGGTGATTTTGACCATTTCGAACGCGCCTCTGTTTTAGAAAAGAATCTACAGTTAATTTCATAGGCTGGGTCTTCAAATTTTATTACCATGTGGTAATGAAATTTCTCAAATCCACTTTTGATGTTAGGCTGTATAAGGTGTTAACTTCGGTCAAAATAGGCTGTTCCTTCTTTCATCGGATTTTTTTCGATTATCGATTATTGATACTTATCGATGACATTCCGATACAAAACTGATCTAAAACACTGTCAAATACATGGAGTGTATTTGTGTGAAATTTCATGAAAAAGTGACCCAACCGTTTCGAAGTCCATAGGGAAATAACTTACACACAAAGTTTCTTTTATCTGATAGAAATTTTGAGTTATAACTTAGCTATCATGTTATTAATATTTACCGGTTAGTTTGAGTTCTACTTCGTTTAGCATTTCATCAGATGGTTTCACCAGGACAGAGCCGCATGCCGCATGCCGCACAGTGCACGATATGATCAATTTAGTGACGGAAAAATTTGATGATCGAATGATTTCATAAATCAATCTGTGTGATTTAACGACATCAGATTATTTTCTTTGAAGATATGTAAAGTATGATATATGATATTATGATATATTATATATGATATATGATATTATGATATATGATACATGATTATGTTGTATGATATATGATATTATCATATAATGATATATGATATTACGATATTATGATATATGATATTATGATATTATGATATATGATATTATGATATATGATATAGGATATTATGATATATGATATATGATATTATGATACATGATATTCTGATATATTATATTATGATATATGATATATGATATGATATATGATATATGATATACGATATTATGATATATGATATATGATATTTTGATATTATGATATATGATATTATTATATATGATATATGATATTATGATTTATGATATATGATATTATGATATATGATATTATGATATTATGATATATGATATTATGACATATTATATCTGATATTATGATATATGATATATGATATTATGATATATGGTATGTGATATATGATATTATGATATTATGATATATGATATTATGATATATGATATATCATATATGATATTATGATATATGATATATGATATTATGATATATTATATATCATATTATGATATTATGATATATGATATATGATATTATGATATATTATATATCATATTATGATATTATGAGATATGATCTATGATATTATGATATATGATATATGACATTATGATATTATGATATATGATATTTGACATATGATATATTATATTATGATATATGATATATGATATTATGATATATGATATATAATATTATGATATATGATATATTCTATTATGATATATGATATATGATATTATGATATATGATATTATTATATTATTATATATGATATTATGATATTATGATATATGATATTATGATATTATGATAAATGATATTCGATATTATGATATGTGATATATTTTATTATATATGATATATGATATCATGATATATGATATGATATTATGAAATATGATATTATGATATATTATATATGATATTATAATATATGATATATGATATTATGATATATGATATATTATATATGATATTATGATATATTATATATGATATTATGATATATGATATATGATATTATGATATATGATATATTATATATGATATTATGATATATGATATATGATATTATGATATATGATATATGATATTATGATATGATATATAACATTATGATATGATATATGATATTATGATATATGATATTATGATATATAATATGTGATATTATGATATATGATATCTGATATTATAATATTATGATATATGATATATGATATTATGATTTATGATATATGATATTATGATATATGATATATGATTATGATATATGATATATAATAATATGATATATTATATATTACATCTTTATTTAAAGTGTAGAGTTGTTAAGTATTTGATTTCTAAATAACGCTATATACGTAGGGTCACATGCTCGAAATTGTATTTAATTCATAAATGCCCCCAAAAAGAATCTTTGCAATAAATGTATAATAAAAAAAATCTGTGATTCATTTTCAGTTTGTCGTCTGTTAAACACATAAATTACAATAAATGTGATAAAAGAATATGATATTTGTTCACTTTAAAATGAATAAAGCAAATCCTGCTAACTTCTATTGCTAGGTAGCGATTCTGAAGAAGAGCCTAAATATTGTTATGTTTCATGACGTAAGGACACTACGCACACTCTTAGTGTCCCGTTTACGTTATCCACATCTCCCAAACCTCCCCATCTAACTGTGTTGTTACACCAATGCTATACATGAGTTAAGCATGAGCTGGTTATAGTGTTCTTATTCACTTGCCTCCCCACGAGGGCAGAGTTAGACACAAGGTCGGTGTTTAATGTTGGAAAAATCCAGTTCCCCAAAAAGGGGCATTCTGGATAAGGAAAAATGTAAAAATTGTCTCAGTCATAAGGGATTTCTCCTCAGAGACCGAGGATAGAAAATGTGAAGTAGAAAAGGTGAAGTGTGCTGCACTGTGATCTTGTCCCGAGAGCCAAGAAACACTTCTGTAAAATTATAACGCTCTTACCCAGCATTCTTCGTCTTTTGGAGGTTTGAGGACCGGGCTGATAAGACGTGTTTTGTCACCCTTTCTACGAGGAGGAGATGCTTCGGCGTAAATATAATAACCTACAAATATAACAAAATAGAAAGAAGAGGTTTTATTTGTATAAATTCATGAATATGTCGTTCGTTTATCGATGCATGCCTGTATAAACGTGATCTGAAAAACTTAAATGTTTATATATTTTTAAATTTCATTACTTATGGGTTGGCGTATGATTTTTAAAAACTGAATTAGATGTGTGTGTATGTGTGTGTGTGTGTGTGTGTGTGCATTTCTCTCTTTGTTTTAATTTTCTTATCACTTTGTTTTTTCTGGGGACAGAGCATTCTACCGGATGCCAAACATTCTCTCATTAGTTTAGTTACTCCAACTGAGAAATATTTTAAAGATTCTAACCATTCCTTGCAATTGCTTGTATTTCTTCTGCTCTTGATTCACCAGGTATACTTTCCACATTGGAATTTTAAGAAGATCTCCACGGTTCCAATCATTATACGAGCAACCGGGCTAATGAAAATGAATTTCGAACACTATCTGAAAAGTATACCCGGTGAATCAAGAGCAGAAGAAATACAAAAAATTGTAAGGAATGGTTAGAATCTTTAAAATATTTCTGTCACACATAAATCCTTGGTATTTCGTTATTTTTCCCCTTTCAGCTCTGTTAAGGCCAGCATCATTAGGAATGCTTACATCCACTAGGGTTGCTACTTTCTGTCTCATTTGTAAAACAGTCTTGTGCAAAATGTTTGGTCAGTTTTGTGATGGAAGTAATTCTACTGGCTCTCTTTTCTTGTTCATATACCATTTTAAGGTTTGGATTCTGGAAGCTTATCAGATATTGCACACAATAGTGGCTCGTTGTTAACAAACCCATACCCCCTTCTCCTCTTGGTAGATACAGTATTGGTAGACACTGGTTTCTGTTCAATGTTCACATTTTTCTTGTTTTAGTGTATAGCCTGTTAATGTCTCTCTGTGGTCAGTCAACAATGCTAAAGCTCTATGTCACCACTGGCATAACTTGTTGGTTGAGGGCAATCACTTTGTTTTTGTTTGTGAGCTGTGTTTTGCAAATTTTTCTTACACCGCGCACATATCCTTTGCCTATTTTTTCTCATTCTGCTATTGCATCGTTTTCTTCTATGCCCATGTGTGTGTATGTGTGTATATGTGTGTGTATGTGTGTCTAGTACGTTGTAGTTGAGCCAACGAGGATGAATAGATGCTCACATGTGACTAGTGTGTACTCATATACGTATCGCTGACTCGTGCTTTCTGTGCAAAGAAATTTAAGGGCCAACAAAGCCAGGGTTACCATAGACATTTTCAAAGACTTACGAGAGGCGTTTCAAAAGTAATGTCTCCTATTTTTTTTATTCCGTCCGAATGGACCAAAGGGAATTGTAAACTGCATTGTTATGATAAGCTGAAAGTTTCATCTCTCTGTTGTAGATATTGACGGCGTGAGACTAAGAAAGCAACCCCTGTCATGAACGTACATCAGAGTAGAGATGCGTTCAATGAATTCATGGCAAAAGTGCATTATGACTGCTAGTGACTATGTAGAAAAATAAATTCTGGGACACAAAAAGTCTCTCGCTGTAATGATAAAACTCCCATCTTTTTAGCTCTTCAACTTTTTGAGTTAAATAAAACATTTTACTTTTGGTACGACAATTGTAAATCGATAGAAAATCGCAAGTTGTTTTTCAGTGAATCCTTATACTTTTTCTTGGTTTGTGCTGTGGTCTTTTACCTTCATCTATCTCGTCATAAAACAATTGTTTAGGAAGTCTTTTGTCCTCCATCCTAACCAATCATAAGTTGTAGTTCTGTTTCAGGAGAGAGATGTACGTGGAAAAAGAAGAATATGTATATATATATATATATATATATATATATATATATATATATATATTTATATATATAGTGGCGCCAAAAAGAAAGTCTCGAACACGTGCTGCTCTGGTTAGATCTTAAACACGTGTTTCTTTCGTCAGGTCTCGCACCTGTGTCCTTTTATCTTTGCTGTGACGTCACTTCGCAGATCGGATTGGTCATTTGCATATTTTTCCGCCGCTGCTGCTATCAGCATCAGCGAATCTGTTAGATTCGTATTGTTTTCCGTTTTGTTTGCACTTAAACTAATATGACACAAGGGCAACGTATCCGAGCGCTACATAAATTACATAGTAATTATACATTTCGTATGTTAATGATTTTGCCCAAAATTCCAATCAACTTCCGAAAGATAAATTAGGATGATTACGAAAAGTAATTTTTGAATACTTTTAACGATCAGCATCTCACTATACTTGAACATTTTAACAAAAAGTTGTTCTAAACAATCAAATTTTGTTTACCCGAGGCGGTTCCCTTGGAGTGATCCCTGGAAGGTCCAGATTCTTGTGTGTATGTCGCACCGTTGAGTCGTGACCAGTCGAAATCGTCGTTCGTATCTTGTGTCCAATCGCACAAGCTGTTTTCAAAATCACACGAAGTAAAATTTTCTGAAAAAAAAAAAAGAAAAAAGAAAAAGTTATACTAATTAAAAGAATACGATCCATTAAACGTGTTGCAATATTTTTGGCATAATGACAATCTATGATAATAAAGATTTGGGCGATTCTATTTATAAACATACGTGATAAGAACAAACTAATCAGACACTAGAACTGCTTTTATAAACTATACCGAATCTCTTTAACTTCTTCAGTGATAATTTCCCGTTTTGACACAAAAAGAAAAACCCCAAGAAACTAAGTTTGTACATAGAATGTTATTTTTTGTTTTGCAGTAGATATATGCTCTTTTCTTGTTGCAGAAATTGTAAATAAAGTTCGACGCATAAGCTGGGGGATATTTTAAGTATGTAAACGCCATGGAGAGAATGAGGTATTATGGTGATTGTGTTTCTTAGTTTAGGGTTAAATAAAGTTTTTGGAAAAAATAAAAAGAGCAATTAGAAAGTAGTTAGATGACTCCCGACCCCCAACTTATCCCCTAAACTGACCTGGTGTCTAAGTGTCTTGGACCCCAAATGAGGCTCTGGTAGTAGATAATGTTAGAGCAGGGGCCAAGAAGACTACTACGTTCTGCTAATTGTAAGTAGATTAATTTATACTACCATTTTTTTGATTGAAACAACTACATTTTTCGTTTTTTTTGCGCATGTTAACCTCTAACAAGGCATATAACCACTTGGACATATTTGGAACCATGCATTGGAAAGATTAACAAGATGTTGGTTTACATTACATTTAAACTTCTGCATATCAGTACAGTCAGGGAAGCAGGTAGCAGGAAGGCAATTCCAAAATCAAGCTGTTCGAGGGGGGAAAACTATTAGTTAAGATAGATTTCTTTCATTCAGTGAAGGGGTGAGATTTTGTTGCCAAGCGGGGTTGTTACATTACGAGATGGATGTGTTTATACTCAGGTTGTATTAAACGAAGAAAACACGCAACACGTCTTTTTACAAAATATACGTATTTCTTTGTAAACGTTCAATACTAATCAATAAAGTAATTTATTTTATATATATTGTTATTTATTTGCTTCTCCACGAAAGAACAAAACGTGACACAAGGCCGTTTTTAATGTGGAGAAAAAACCTGCTTCCTAATAGTAGGGGCAAGTAGACAAAAATAAAGTGCCTTAATATAGAAGGGTTTCCACTACGTTGACTAAGGACAAATAAACTTAAGTTTAGCATCAGAACAGATACTACACTGTGATACGAATCCATTGCTGGATGTCTTCATTTTAATTTAATTCATTGTGAAGAGGATGACGAGGAGGAGGAAATTAGTGTCAGAGTTTGTGTAGGCTGGATTCGTCGTTTCGCTTTTTGCATCTTGGTGTTATCTGCCCGGGTGACGTTTTTATGGGCATCACTCCAGACAATGCATAAAGCCACTTGATGTAAAGAACTAAGAAAATATTACTTCAAGGTCAAAAACTAGTCAACGATAAGTTTTAGATGAATATATTCCGACCCAGAAAACAACAATTGTCTCCTCTTTATCAGAAACATCGCGAATGGAATATGATGACTAAAGGATAACATGGAATGGAATATGATGACTAAAGGATAACATGGAATGGAATATGATGACTAAAAGATAACATGGAATGGAATATGATGACTAAAGGATAACATGGAATGGAATATGATGACTAAAGGATAACATGGAATGGAATATGATGACTAAAGGATAACATGGAATGGAATATGATGACTAAAGGATAACATGGAAGCGAAGGTTAAAAGAGTTACTGCTTATGTTTATAAACAAAACATAAACACGCCATAATGATTCTGGACGTGTTTCGATGAGTTTATGAATGGAATTGGCTGAGAATATTTCGGCTCCTGACATATTTCTCAGATTTGGAATCAGCCGTTTGTACCTTAACTCATTTGATGTTTTCATTTGATGTTCTCGACAGCATCTAGAGATTCCTACAGTGAAGGGGCGAGATTTTGTTGCTGGTTAGGTAGGCCGGCGTATTTTTCTTGATGGAATACTAACTTACGTTTAACAATTTTACGTAGATGCAAGGCTCGTATCTCGTTATGATTTTATCGAAATTGGCATGGTGGTTAAAATACAATAAGAAATATTAATATTTTCAAAGTTATACCAGGAGATACATACCGCAGCCACTTTCGTCACTTCCGTCTCCACAATCGTCGCTGAGGTCACACAGTCTAGATTTGTCCACGCATCCCATCTGCTTGCATTGATATTCTGTGCTGGCGCATCGCTCTGCCGGGCCTGGGTGAAAAGTATGCAGAGAAGTATTTATCGATGATAGACGCTAATTATTAAGATAAAACGCGCACAAGTACAAACACACGCACACACATAAACACACACACACGTACACACAAACACACGCACACACAAACACAAACAACGCACAAACACAAACACAAATATCTATTATAATAAATCCATATTTCTGTCTGTTGGTTTGTTTGTTAATTTGTTTGTTGGTTTGTATGGCCTTATAGCAAATGACATCATGTATGACGTCTCGTATAACGTCATATATGGGGAAAATAAAAGTAGATTCCCGGGCAACGCCGGGATCCCTGCTAGCACACACACACACACACACACACACACACACACACACACACACACACACACACACACACACACACACACACACACACAACGCACAAACACAAACACAAATATCTATTATAATAAATCCATATTTCTGTCTGTTGGTTTGTTTGTTAATTTGTTTGTTGGTTTGCATGGCCTTATAGCAAATGACATCATGTATGACGTCTCGTATAACGTCATATATGGGGAAAATAAAAGTAGATTCCCGGGCAACGCCGGGATCCCTGCTAGCACCCCCCCCCACACACACACATATATATATAGGCTCACCAACAATTGCGTTTTTTTTATATAATTGTTTTTTTAGTTGATATTTTCATTTATCTAATTATTAGTTTAACGCGTTTCGGACGATCACTGATGTCCTCATCAGAAATTTTGTGGCAAACATTTTTTTGGGTAAGGCTATTCGGAGGATAAACGCTTTGCCCACAAAACGGGATGTATCTTTAAATTGTTATTTCTTCGAACTTAAGTGTAGCCCACCCTTAGTTTTATTTTGGTCAAGTCAGATTCATTGAGTGGAAAATCGAGTCGTATTTTCTCTTTTTATCATTTTATCATTCCTCTTTGTTTGTATGGAGGTGCGTGTGTCGTTACATTGTTTCATAAGTGTGTGTATGTATGCGGCTGTAATATATTTGGATAAATATCATACGCACACTCCCAGGGATTATTTCTTCTTATATATATATATATATATATATGTGTGTGTGTGTGTGTGTGTGAACATATAGTACTGATATCAAAAGATTAAAAAAAAATGAATTGCGTGCCATCAGTTAGATTCGAAACCAAAATATTTAACGCTCCAGCCACGTTCCCTACCGTTTGAACTATTGACAGATAGATTAGAAAGGTTTAAAAATAAACCAATTTAAGTTATGAATGAATTTGCACACGCGCAAAAGTTATAGAAATATGTCCGCAAGTTGAAACGAACATTTTGTATTTCAACTTACCGACTTCTGTACTCGTTACTCATTCATTCAAACAAAGATTTTACTCATTATAAATCGTCGATGGTGTATTATTACTATTCACTGTTAATTTCAATATTATGTGACCAGTAGTTTAAGAGTTCATCGGTTAAATATTTTCAGAAACACATACATCTACTGTTTTAGTTACATAGATTAATAATTATCGAACCGCTCTTCAAGGAATATAACTTTGTAAGGGAAATATGAATAGCTTATAACTAAAACTATTATTTGCTGTGAGTAAGGTTCTTGGATATTTAAGGAGCGCGAACGGATTTGAGTAAGTTGGCGATGTGAGCTGGAATGAGAACATCTAGCCGTTTACTTGTCCACTCTCTTACCAGTTGTTGCTACCCGACATGGACGTCTATTATTGTACCTAACGGAATAAATATGTTCTACATTCTATATCTGTGCATTTTTACCACTCTACGATACCCCCAGTTCGTTGTTTGAGCACTCTACGGGTGCTGACACATTCGGTTAATCAATAATAGGAATATTTTCCTTCCTCGTTGTCTGTCTCAATGGCCGTGGATGTAAAGACAGATTCGTTGGTACAGTTATATCTAACCCCACTGATGAATCATTGGTAAGATGATACACCCGGATATTGAAAAAAATATTAATTATAACAAAATATATACGATAATAATAAAATTAATTTGGAGGCACGCTTGAAAAGAAACTGACTGTTACTTACTTGGGAAATTACAATCCTGCAGTTCGATATCATCGATGGCAATTTCTACAGCTCTATTGTAAATTGACGAAACACTGAATTGCAACTGGAAAAAAATGAATAAAGTATTTGTCACAATATTATCATGTCATGGCGATGCAAGTTATATAAGCATTTTAGAAAGTAATTAATTAATGTTAATCAAATGCTTCAAAATCTAATTGAAATATCAAACAATTATAACATAATTAAAAAAAATAGAAAAATATGATCTCATCATAAATGGAGAACATTTATTCAGTTATTAAAACGTTTATTCCATCAATTTTAATATATAAAACCTTTATTCCATTAATTTTAACCAATAAAACGTTTATTCTCTTAATCGTAATTCATAATCCTTTATTCCATTAATCATAATCCATAAAACGTTTATTCCATTAATTGTAATCCATAAAACGTTTATTCCATTAATTTTAATCCATAAAACGTTTATCTCATTAATTTTAATCAATAAAACGTTTACTTCGTTAATTTTAATCCATAAAACATTTATTTCGTTAATTTTAATCCATGAAACGTTTATTCCATTAATTTTAATCCATAAAACATTTATTCCATTAATTTTTAATCTATGAACCGTTTATTTCGTTAATTTTAATCCATAAAACGCTTATTTCATTAATTTTAATCCATAAAACGTTTATTTCTAATTGGTGTAAAGTGGTTGGCAAATAATATTCTGAATGCAATATCAAACAGGGTAGAAAGATAATTTTTTTGGGAAAGATTATTCTAGCATATAAACAAACAGAGTTATTAGAGTTGGTTAACAGTATAAAAACATGCTATGGTTACCTTGAAAGGTCTGGAAATCTTCCCGATATCTGTGATTGCCATGTTCCATTTATGGCCATGGTTATGTGATTTTTTCCAAAGTTCTGTTACTCTACCACCTTCCAAAATTCCCAATGACAGTGAAGAATAGTCTAGAAAAAAAAAAGCAGTTATTCGTAAAATTCACGCAATTTAATTTGATCAATTCAAAAGTAAAAGGTGACAGGTCGACGGTCAGACATAACCTCTTTCTCTAAGAGAATCGTGCACTCAAATGAAATATTAATCCATGTTCAAACGTGACAAATGCTAGAAAATACGATTAAACGGCTTTAACGTGACAGGCAGATTTACGGAAAAGAGTTCCTCTTACATCGATCTTATCACTTATTATTCGCGGACGCATCTCCATTCAATTTACACGTTTATGGATGAAAATTCTAGGGATTTTTTTAGTCAACTTCACTCGAAACCAGGCATATTGACCCCTGAATGTAAGGGGCTACTATTTGGGACCATGTCTAGGGGAGATGAGCTTAAACTTCTGCATGGCAGTACAGTCAGGAAAGATAGTAACAGGGAGGGGATTCCAAAGTATAGGAGTTCGAAGTAGAAAAGTTATTAAAGTAAAGAGGCCTTCCAGCATCTAGAGAACTCCATAGTGAAGGGGTGTGATTTTGCTGTTTATTTTGTCAGCTAACCAGCATCATTTATATTAGTGATTTAATGTCTTTATCTTTTGATTCTAGAGATCGTTACATCTGAATGTTTGGATTCGTTATCCAGACAATTTTTATTATTACCTAATATCACTTAACTGTAACACTGTTCCGGAATCAGTGTCGATGATGATATCTTTGTTTAATTGTATTCAATATATTAAATTAACTGAACTTATCTAAACTTCATTTACTATGAATGTTGGATAATCCAGGTGCCTGGGAATGACGGTCGGTCAGATCCTGGACACGTTTGCCCAAGAATAACGTCAAATAACTCATAATAGGGGACGTAGAATCTCTGGAGAGTAGGTAAGCGAAACTGGCCGACATTTCAAGACAATGCGTGGTGGAATGCTTTGACATCATCTGTGCCAATAAAATAGAGAAGCAGACAAAGAACAACAGAGAGAGAGAGAGAGAGAGAGAGAGAGAGAGAGAGAGAGAGAGAGAGAGAGAGAGAGAGAGAGAGATCACGACGGGCAAGCTAAGCGGCGCATTTTTCTCCACTACAAAACACACCAACTCTTCCACATGCGTTGTCACTAATGTTATAACTGTTATTCTAAAATAGTAAATATTATTTTGAATAAGCAACACATTTTATAACCGGCTGTGTGTGTTTTATTTCGCTGCCAAGTGTATATATCGAGACAATGACAAAAAAGTTGATTTTTAGAGAGTATATAGACTAAAAAACACGCTTGACGACCGACCACAGCGAATATATACCACTGATTTCAATAGTGTTTTAATGTAAGGAAGTATCCATGTCACGCCAAACAAAGCACATTGCCATTCATACCTAAACCTACTGTGAATTAGGATTATGTCTACAGAGAAAGTAGAGAGTTAAACAACAAGATGTAGGCTTATATTACATTTAAATTTCTGCAATGATAATAATGACTTTATCCTTTTTCTACAAAACAAACAGAACATTCAGCTATTCCAAGCATACCATAATCTTACCATTGAACACGATGGCATAATTTTTACTCCCAGGTCATGATAAAAACATAGACTTTGTAATAGGAATTTCCTTCTAATCCCTAAAAATATGTAGCTCCGCTAATATTAGTCAGATGGAGTTGACACAATCGAAGCATAATTAGTCTAAAGTTATAAGCATTTGGTGATTATTTAACACTATAATTTTGAACGGTGCTTCATATTTGAATTGTATTCTGTATTTGTCTTGCTAACATATGCATTATATCGTTATGCGTGTGAGGATGATTCTTGCCCATAAATTCCCGTATGCCGTTTACTTTTAACTAGTGGGACCCATATTCCGATGTTGCCCGGGATTTAAGAAAGTGAATTCGAGACGTCGGGTTTCAATAAATGAATGAGTAATCAGTAGGGCTAGGACAACAACATATTCTTCCCATTGTTTTGACTCTCGAGTGTGTATCCGTTGATATCTTATATATTTTTTTTATATAGAGTGATGCGGTTCTCGGTTGATTAACTGTGTCTGACTCTATAGGATATATACTCGAAGGTCAAAATAATGAAAAGAATATTTTATTGTCATAGCCTTAGCAATCAGTCACGAAACTGGAATTGGACCGACCATTTCCCTAGATGATTTCGTAATTAAAGGATACTCTAACTTACCGTCCAAATCTGACCTCAAAGATCGCCATGGGCACGGAATATGTGCCTACATTAAAGATGGCTTTCCAATTATAGTGTTAAAAAAAGCTTCAACCAGAACTAGCTCCCATACTTACAAAGTTGTTTATGCGTTGTCTTAAGGAGAATTGCTTCCCAACACCCTGGAAAACCTCATCAGTATGCCCTGTAATTAAGAATTCAGATGATCGGTCATCTCCCTCTCAGTACAGACCAATAAGTACAGACCTGTGCGTCATGAGTAAGTTGCTTGAATATGTGGTAAATAGAGAAGTAGTCAATCACCTCAGCAGAAATAAACTTCTTAGTGACATGCAATATGGTTTCCGTTCTGCTAGATCTACAGCAGATATGCTAACGGTTATATCTCATAGAATTAGCGAATCTCTCGACAAAGCCTTCCTTTGTAGGGCAATTGCTCTTGACATATCAAAGGCCTTTGATAGGGTATGGCATAAAGGCCTACTTCACAAGATCTCAAGCTATGGTATAGCTGGAAATCTCTTCTCAATTATTAAATCATTTCTCTCTGATATGTTTATAAGAGTAGTGGTTGATGGGCAGAAATCGAAAGCTCTCAGTATTAATGCTGGAGTCCCTCAAGAGTCCACCCTAGACCCAACTCTCTTCTTGATCTACATCAATGATCTCCCAAAACACATCCTTAGATCATTCGTTGACGTTTATGCTGACGACACTACCATCTATGGCAAAACAGCAAAGGCCATAAATGACCAAGTTCTCTCTGATTCTATCTCCTCTGAGCATGTGATACAATGGGGAAACGTGGCTGGTTACTTTTAATGCATCTAAAACCAAGCTTCTATCTTTCCAACATCAACGCTCTAATCCCCATCTGGCATCAATTGAAATGAATGGCTCTTGTCTTGGGGGAGGCTTCATGTTTCGACAAGCTTCTGGGCTTGACCTTTTCTTCTGATCTGAAAAGGAACACGTACATCAAATCTGTTGCCAAGGTCGCTGGAAAAATGGTGGGATTCTTCTACCGCTCCGGTAGATATCTCACTGCTGATGCGATTCTCTATCTATATAAGAGCCAAGTACGTCCAATGATGGAATACTGTTGCCATATCTGGGCAGGAGCTGCTAAAAGCAGCTTATTCTGCCTTGACAGAAGTAAAAATAGACTTCGTAGCCTAGTGGAGATGCCCTTTTCTCTTCCCTGCCACCTCTTTTCTAAAGAAGAGACGTTGCGATCCCGTCTCTGCTTTATCGTTATTTCCATGGCAAGTGCTTGTCCACCCCCCCTCGCTAAACTTTCAGGAAAAACACTCGTCTAGCTGAAACCACTGTCAATAATTTTCCCCACTCTTTATCTGTGCCTAAACCGAAACGTAGATTCGATGAACAAAGCTTCTTTCTTAGAACTTCACGCATGTGAAACTCTCTTCTGTTTGTCTGTTTCCAACTGATTACAATTTGGTTGTCTTCAAGTCCAACGTAAACAAATTCTTGATGAACAGTCCCCTTAAATAATCCAATTTACCAAATTTCCACTACTAACGATTACTACGAAATTATCTCATTAACTACTGTACACTCAATAACTCTTATCATCGAGTTGCTTCCGGGCTTGATAAGTGGTGACTACTATGTAAAAAACAAAAAAACAAAGACAAAACAAAATAAAGTTTATTTAAACAAAGTAGGATGTTTAATAAAGATATATAACTACACCAAGTTCAACAGAAGAAAGGTTCCATTCTCTGTCCATATTTTTAGAGCAACATGTCAGAGAAGGTCGTGGCTATGACTTATATATCCAGGGTTAAAGCGGGCTTGGAGAAACATTCCGATTACAAAAGAATCGAAATAGGTTCCACCTGTTTCCTTACATGGCCTGTTGCAGTTTTGTATTTTTTTGCCAAATAATTTTTATTTGATTTATTTACAAGAGTGACTTATTTTCGTTAAAGCCAATACCGTTTCACATTTTCGAATGGAAGGAATAACGAACTCGTTGAATAATTAACGTGGATGATAGACCAGAATATGAAAGCGATCAATGGCGAAAGTCATAATACGTCATTTCCGTCCAAGACTGTTGTGACCTTTTGCAAATTAGATTTCAGAGCAATCGGATGAGTGAGTCATGAAGGTGGCTTAATGCCTGTATATCTCTTTCTCTGTAACCATATCTATCTATCTATCTATCTATCTATCTATCTATCTATCTGCATGTATTTGCCTGTAATTTGCTTTCTACATATCTTTCTCATATGAATAAAACCTTTATTTTAAATTAAATTTGTGTCCTGTAATCGGCCAATGGAAGAGACGACGCCCAGCGTTCTAACATGGATGTATATACATACATAAGAAGGCAACACCATCACATAACAGATAACAGTGCCATACGATCACATATTAATAATATGCCTTCAAAAAATAGGTAAATTATCAACAACATAAACTGTTATGTGGCTAAATATCACATGAAAATAATGATTAAAGTATTTATATTTAAAAGAGAAGTAACTCTTTGTCCTGTGTTATCTCTTTTAAAACAAACATTACTTTTGGAAAGAAGAGTTGCCTTATGTTATGGAATAAGCTGACCAACATACTTAAGAAATAATACACTTACTCAAAGACTATGAAATAGTCACACCTAACACGTTATTAGGTAGCGGTGCGTGGCAGTTTTGGCTCCTGGATCATGACGTATACTTCTGTAACATACTTTTGCTAAAACATTTTCTGTTAATCATACCACTGTGTTTGTTTAGATTATTACTGGTTTAAAAGTCTACAGCATTAACGACGAGGAATTTGAAGCTTACAACGCCACAATATCTACCATTAATTAACTCATCTATAAAAGTAATTCTTTTTCATTTGTAATTATAGAATAAATAACTATATTTGTTTATCCACACTGAAGCATTTCCATCTAATTTATTTCTTCATATTTGCGTCTAATTACTCACAAACACCGTTAAACAAAAGTCCAATGAGAGAAAACTATGAATTTATAAAATTTATATAATTTATAAACCTTTCGGTTACTTACATGTTTCCGCCATGTAGTACCAAAACTTAAGTTGACAAGTGGAGCTTGTCTTTTGAAGAACCCTGTTTTGAAGCACAGCACCGACGTCATATCTGTACTGTTTTCCGCTTTTCCCAACACGAACATACCAACCTGAAATTAAAATAAAATATTTGGAGGGAATAAAGCAATATCAGAAGAAAGAATGCCAGAGTCTATCCATCTGAAACTAATTAATTTTTAATTGCAACTTATAAATACCAAATAAACCAATCAAAGTGTGTATAATGTAACAAAGTGACGGGACCCAGCGGAGAATTTCAAGACATTAAGCATACTAGTATATATAGTCTTTGAAGTTTTTAACCTTTAAAACTATACAAAAAAATATTTTTTATCATTCGTTAGAAAACCATCTAGTCAGTAAGTTAATTAATCACCTGCAATCACTGCATATATATATATATATATATATATATATATATATATATATATATATATATATATATATATATATATATGTGTGTGTGTGTGTGTGTGTGTGTGTGTGCATATTTAAGCAGCATTTTTTCATTCAGACTGACATTGTTAGAAAAAAACACAGACAGCTTCTGTTTAGTAATAACTTTTTAATTTTTTTCAATTTTCCGAACATTTTTCCGAATTGTCAGCGGTTTTTACTTTTCGTGTAGGCATCTACACATCCTCAAAAATGTTTGTCTTAGTGTGCGTGGAATTGTGGCAAGGTTTTGTATATAGCAGTTGGGGTGCGAGCGAATGTCATTTACACTCCTAGCGGCGGTGGGGTGTTAGTGCCATAGGGAAAGAGGTGTTAGTGTCATGAGGAGAGCCTGCCAGTTCTGGGGTTAGTAGCTGGAATGGGTTGTGTACTAACTACATCTATCTGTTCAAATGCCCCTCGGGAGAATGTAACTCCTATAACAACAATGCAACCAATAGTTATGTCGGTCAATACGACCACCACATTATCACGCTGCCTCATCTGCCATAATGTTGAATCTAGTGCCATCTTCCAACATTTACACAAAAACATTACTTCCTCCCTCGAATTTTAGAAAAATTTTGGTTAACAACACAAAAATACACCACCATGAAACGAATGTAAAGAAGCTTAAAATTCATGAAGCTATTTATATCAAAACGCAAAGACCCAATATTAATCAAATCGCATTTCGAAACAGTACCAATATACTTAAATACTTCGCAAACTCCTCCTACCCCAGAACTGGAACGCTCCCTTTCCTTTTCCCATAAAACTAACACTCACCGCCGTTAAGAGTCCCAATGACATTCACTCGCACCCCAATAACTATAAAAATAACTTCCCACGATTCCACGCAGAGACTAACATAAACATTCCTGACGATGCGTAGATGTCTACACGAAAAGTAAAAGCCGCGGACAATTTGAAAAATACTCGGAACATACATCCATACCTTTGATGTATATACAGAAAAGATAATACGGAAAATCGTAAAAATAAAAAAGGTATTACTAAGCAGAAGAATTTTACTATTTTTAAAATGTCTATGTCTGTAGATGAAACGCTATTCACCAACTGTCCATGAACTTAGTGAGTCCAAGTTGGAATTCAATTCCGCCCAGAAGCAAATGTATTAACACAAAAGCAAATGTATTAACACACAAACTAGCAAAAGATATTTTGTTACTATAAGCACAAGTTACATGGAAATATTTTGTTGTGTGGGTACAAATCACCCCTATTTCAGAACTAAGTGGAATCAACCAGTCCTATGAATACCACTGGTTTCAGAGACTAAATAGAGACATTCATACCATGTTTAACAGCATGCTACGAACACGTTCCTCTCATACCACTTTAGTGGCTCCTGTATTCTTTATGATAAATACATATTATATTTTATACACTTTACACTACTTGTGGTTTCTTTCATTTGTGAACCCTAGCACGGGTCTACAACATATTTATATTCTTATTTAATTTAATATTATTTAATTTACTTGTTATCTGGAAAAAATATTACTCCAGAGAAAACATATCTGGTAATTTCTCATTATTAACGGATGGTTACAGTTTTGAAAATATTTTATCGTATTTAGGATAGGAATCGTTTGGGTCATTTCTACTGAGCCTTATACAAACCTGTGTCCATTGAAGTTGTGTGGTCAGTCATTTTCTTCGATGTCGGATCTGATAGCCCTTGGACCCTTGTCCAATTATATTGTCCAATGCTGCTGTCCTGCCAAGTGCACGTGCTGTCTTCAAAAACGCAACTTCCTATAAAAACACAATAATATTAGGAAAATGGCAATTAAAAGAAATAATAATACAAAGAAAATCTCTATATATAAAAGCGAAAATGAATGTATGTATGTATGTATGTATGTGTGTTCGCTTTTTCTGTATGTCTACAAAATGCTTTTTTGGCCGTCATTCTCGGTTGGGTCGCTCCTTCTTAAAACTTTGTATATGCTGTCTAAATAATAATATCTACGACTAAAGAACTCGGGTTGCAGCTATCTTAAATTTACCCGACTTTTACAAGCTATTTTCGAGATATTTTTGGATCGCCGCATAGCGGGGAAAACAGAAACTGGCTTCCAGCGCAAAACTAGGTCAAACATCACGCAACTTGACGTTCTCGCACCTGCTAATTTCGGTTTATAAACGTTAACTTAACACACTTATCAATTCATCTGTTCCCGTGATCGAGATGGTTAGGTCGCAGGTTTTATTTTTCCATTTCCTTTCCACCTCCGCGTCAATGGTTCGGGGTTCAAGCCTACCTTTCTACTAAAACTTTTTTTTTCTTTTACATCTCCAAACACCCGGCCAACGTTTTTTTAAAATTTTTTTTTATTTTTTAACAGGGTTGTTTTGATCTACCCCCTCCCCCACCACCAACACACACCTCCAAACACCCGGGCAACGCCGGGTACCCCCCGCTAGTATAATATAAAGAAAAGATAATAAAAAGATAATAAAATAGAAACGATAATAAAAACGAAAATAAAAGAAAAATATAACAAAAAGAAAATATAATAAAAATAAATAATCATATTAAGAAAAGGCAATTAAAAGAAAAGATAATAAGAAAAGATAACAAAAAAAAAAGACATGGCAATAAAATAGAAAATATAATATTAGAAAAGGTAATTAAAAGAAAATATAATAAAAAAGATAAAAGGAAATAATGAAAGAAACGTAAAATAAAATACAAAAAAAAAAAAAGATTTGTTTTACGTACCGCAGTTGCCTTCGTCATCAAAATCCGGACAATCTTGCAGAAAATCGCAGACTTTACTTGCAGATATCTTCTCTCCTGATTTGCAAGTAAATGTTGATTCCGTCGCTAAACAGACAAAATAAATTGATATGAATATATAATCTGTAGACAATATTTAGTCTATGTTTAAAAAGATATTTTCAACTTTTAATTCCCATCTCCATTTCAGAGAGAACTTGAATATCTACGGAAAGAACTTGAATGACTACTGGACGCTATCTTCAAATGTCTCGATGTCGATGCCTTCGTTCAGTCTCGAAAGACAAAGGATACCCCCTGTAGGGGCAGCTACGCGTATAATTGTGAGGCAAGGGTTGCGCAGTCACTAATCACACCTCTGCTGAATCAACACTGTTTGGACCCAGTGGCAAGGAGAAGTCTAAGACGACTGGAAACAATGCCGAGATAAGTGGAGAGCACATAGAGAAACTGGAAGTCCCAAATGGTCACCCATTTAGTACTGATCAGGTTCAACGTTGCTTAACTTCGGTGATCTTGCGGGAACCATTGTGTCAACGTAATTATGTTGTACATCAAATGTCTACGATTTCTCTTTAGATGGATTTGTCAGGACAACCTGGCATGAGGATACTTCTCCCTAGAAGTAAACCCAACTGAACAATCAAAATAACATAATATTCGCAGCCCAAATAGAATCCTTCGGTATAGCTACATCACACTGGCTTATACGAGGAATGATAAGCCTTATTCAAGTGATGTTGCTTATCATGATAGTATCCTGCTGAACACTCAACCAGACTAGATGAATTCTTGTCCTAGAATCTGTTAAAACCAAGAGGTCACCAGAAATATGTACGTTAACACAGTATATGGACTCCTTTTTTACCCTTTTGTAAATAAAATTATTCTTGGATTTAAGGTGAGCCTTTGTTGCTTTTCTGTGTCTCTTTCATTCTGTCAAAGGCAAAAACGAGTAAGAGAATTTCTTACACCGTTTTTATTGCAAAAGAGTGCCCTCTTCAGCTTCTGCCAAATGGCGGGTAGTTCTTGCCTTGAAAGGCGAAGGTAGTTTTCTTCTTGTTGAAGATGCTGGTAGAATCGGCCGCTCGTTGAATTGGTTGAGGGTTTACGAAATCTTTCCAGACTGTCGAATACGAACAACGCACATTGCAATCGATGTTCATAAAATAATATGCCCCCTTGCGGGCAATGATAATGAAGTAATTATTCCGTAGAACATTTTAGCCTCTGGCTAGTATCCGCATTTAAATGAGCGGAGAAATAAATGGTGTAGAACTCTGCCTTAGTTCATTAGGCATGGAGCGAGATTTCGCGTGTCGGCTTTGCTCGGCATCATATTGAAATCTGTTTTTTGAAACATAATATTCCCGCCACTTCTGAATCCTCCGCAGTAACTGAACAACGCAATACCATTGGTCGAAATAATCGCGTGATTGCAAATCACGCGGTTATCGCCCTTGCATTCTGAAATTTCTAACAATAGATAAATTAGCGATGTAACATGACTGTCTTGAGGGAGCGTTTTGAAACCCATTCGGGAGGTTAAGACCCCCTCTCCTGGGACCTGAGGAAGACCGGGCAAATATGCTAAGATTGTCTGTTGAATGTAAATTGAATCCCGGACAACGCGGGTATCAAAAGTGATATGCTTGTACTTGAAAAAAACAAACAAACAAACAAACAAAAACAAACAAACAAACAAACAAACAAAAAAACAGATATATATTTTATTGTTTAACGAGATTTGTACTGGTTAACCTGGAGAATACCCCTCCAGACTAGCTCTCTGAATGATAGGTTTTGACCCCTTGAGGTCGTGTGAAAAGGATTTCATTTTTGGTCTCAGATTACAAAACTCTGGTCGTATTGTTGAACTGCACACACGCAATTTGAGTCTGAAATTCCCCAGAAACGTATTGAACGCTTATTGGTTGAATGGATCGATCGACCCACCCTGTGACCCCTCTATAAAAAGCCAATTACCCGCTCGAAATTACCAGATTTCGCCGAATCTCGAGAAGAAATAAGCTCCCAAAAACCAACGCTCTACGCCCCTCTCCGCTTATCCTGACCAGCCATCCAGTGACGAAGAAAGAGCTTTGTGGAACTTAAAATGTTTTGGAGGACTGAAGGATGTACATATGTAAAAAAATCAGTAACTTTTGTGAAATTAACTTTTCATAGTTAGAAAACCCTGAGTTTGTCTGTCTTTTCTTTCCGGCGCATGCAAAGCTTTTCAGCAGAATTCAACACAGAGATGTTGAAAATTCATGTGGGGGACTCCCGGTAGACTTGACATCACGAGCCACAGTTTCTGAAGAAGTTAGAGGTCAGTTATTGACCTGAGTAACAGGAGACCCGCCACAATGAGAAGAAAATTAATGTTCCTGACCTCTTTACTAAATCCAAATTTGAGATGTAAATGAGAATTTAATTGAATATTCGAATATCTATTCATCCTTTTTTTTTTTTTACACAGTGATCACCACTTATCAAGGCTCGGAAGCCACTCAGGGATAAGGGTTATTGCAAGTACATTACGTTAGTGTGGAGATTTGATGAAGTGTTTACTTAAGAGGGCGGTTCATTAGGAATTTGTTAACATTGGACTTGAGCACATCCAAGTTGTAGTCCGGTGGGAAGCAGGCAGACGGAACAGAGTTCCACAGGCGTGCAGTTCTAAGAAAGAAGCTTTGTTCATGGAATCTACGTTTTGATTTAGGCACAGATAAAGAGTGGGGGAAATTTTTCACAGTGGATTCAGCTAGACGGGTGTTTTTCGTGAAGGATTGGCGAGGGGGGACCAGAGATTGGAGTTCAGACGAGCACCTACCATGGAAATAACGATAAAACAAGGATAGGCTCGCAACGTCTCTTCTGTGGGAGAGAGGTTGCAGGGTAGAGAAAAGGGCATCCCCCACTAAGCCACGAAGTCTATTTTGTACTCTGTCAAGG